>NC_091446.1:83320243-83561285 GCF_964237555.1 Oryctolagus cuniculus | reverse complement strand
GCTCTAACATCATTCTTTATTGAAAGTGCTAGTTACAAGCACAGTTCTACTTCATCCAGGTATTTAGCCTATCTGTATTATATTCATAGAAAAATAATTTATTTTCTTTAACAATGGGCAAAAGCTATGAAACTATTTTTTAACAGTGGGCTAAGTCTTGGCTTCGGTGCTCATATCCCATATGGGAGCCCATATGGTATGGGTACTGGATGGTCCTCTTCTGTTCCAGCTTTTCAATATGGCCTGGGGAAGCAGTGGAAGATGCCCAAGTGCTCCAGTCCCTGCACCCACGTGGGAGACCTGGAAGAAGCTCCTGGTTCCTGGTTTTGGGTCAACCTAGTTCTGGACGTTGTGGCCATTGGGGGAGAGAAAGAGTGGACAGAAGACCTCTCTCTGTATCTCCCTCTCTCTGTAACACTACCTCTAAAATAAATAAATATAAAAAATAAATCTTTTAAAAAATGAAAGTTCTACCAGAATAATGACTTAAAAATACTATAGGTTGAGGATTTAGTTGAATGGTTAAGATGCCAGCTGGAATGCCAGGTTCCCATATTGGAGTGCATGCTTCATGTCCTGGCTACACTGTAAATGAAACCGCTCTGCTAAGGTGCACCACAGGAGGCAGGAGTTGATGGCTCAAGTAATTGTGTCCTTGTCATCCACATGGAAGAACGGATTGAGTTCATACCTCTGGACCTTGAACTTGCCCACCTCCAGCTGTTGTAGAATTCGGGAGGGGGGTGATTAGTGGAAAAAATCTCCCACTGTTGTGATATATATACATAGTGGGGCATTATTCTGCTATAAAGAGAATGAAATTCTACAATTTGCTGCAAAATGCATGCAACTAGAGGACTTCATGTTGAGTTAAACAACCCGGACACAGAAAAACAAATATCAAATGTTCTTCTTCCTATGTGGAAGACAAAATTAAGGAAAAAGAAATCAAAAAAAGAAAGAAAGAAAGAAAGAAAGACATACCTGCTTGTATCAGTATTGACATAAGTATAGTTCTGTCAATCTTTGTTTCATAATTTTGTCATTCCAGTGTTTAAGAATGTTATACTACTAAAGTTTTAATGATCTGTAACTAAATTAACATTTACTGTATATGGGTGAATTGTTCATCTTTCCATTTGACTACTGTTTATAGCCATTCTCTCTTTTCCTGCTGAAGTAGAGTCTCTTTCCTTATTACTAGTTGAAGTCTTTATTTGGTGGTGCATAAGCTCTCGACTGCTGTGTAAATTAAAATATGTTATCTCAAAAAGAAAGAGAGAAGAGAGAATAAAAGTGTGGCAGAGGCCGGCGCCACGGCTCACTAGGCTAATTCTCCACCTTGCGGCGCCAGCACACTGGGTTCTAGTCCCGGTCGGGGAGCCGGATTCTGTCCCGGTTGCTCCTCTTCCAGTCCAACTCTCTGCTGTGGCCCAGGAGTGCAGTGTAGGATGGCCCAAGTCCTTGGGCCCTGCACCCCATGGGAGACCAGCATAAGTACCTGGCTCCTGCCTTCGGATTAGCGCGGTGCGCCAGCCACAGCGGCCATTGGAGGGTGAACCAACGGCAAAGGAAGACCTTTCTCTCTGTCTCTCACTGTCCACTCTGCCTGTAAAAAAAAAAAAAAAAAAAAAAAAAAAAAAAAAAAAAAAAAAAAAGAAGTGTGGGAGGGAGGAATACTTTAAAAACTAAAAATAAAAAAGTAAATAATTTAGTAAACAAAAGGTAGTTTCACTTGAAAATAAGTCCAGCTTCCAAAGCCATCATATGATTAATGAAAAAGTGTTCTCCTGTATGCAGTTCTGACACGGCAAGATTGCTCAGTGAGAGCTGAAGAAGGAATTGAGAATCTGATGATGTGGGATGTACGGAACAGAACTGTGGTCCAGGAGTTCATCCTGGAGGGCTTCCCTGCTGTCCAGCACCTGGGGAAAATACTGTTCCTGGTGCACCTGCTGGCGTACCTGGCCTCCATCATGGGAAACACGCTCATCATCACCATCACCTGGGCTGACCATCGCCTCCACACACCCATGTACTTCTTCCTCAGCACTTTCTCCTTTGTGGAATGCTGCTTCATAACCACAGTGATTCCTAAACTGCTGGCCATCTTCCTGTCAGGGAAGCAAGCCATTTCCTTTGCTACCTGTTTCACACAAGCCTTTTTCTTTCTTTTCCTGGGGTCAACAGCTTTCTTCCTTATGGCAGTGTTGTCTCTGGATCGGTACCTGGCCATTTGCAAACCTCTGCGTTACTCCAGCATCATGAGCTCCAGGGTGTGCTCCCTCCTGGTCACTGCCTGCTTCACTTTGGGATTTGTCTTAGCAGTGGCTCCAGTTGTCCATCTTTCCCAGTTGTCCTTCTGTGGCCCCAATGTCATCCCCCACTTCTTCTGTGACTTTGGGCCCTTGGCTAAACTCTCCTGTTCTGATACCAGGTGTGTTGAAATGTTGTTCTTCAGTGTTGCTTTTTTGTCTATTTTTATACCCATCCTGGTAACCGTCATTGTGTACAGCAGCATTGTAGTCACCATCGTGAGGCTCCCATCAGCCAAGGAGCGACAGAAAGCTTTCTCCACCTGCTCATCTCACCTCATCGTCCTGTCTCTGATATATGGAAGCTGTCTTTTCATCTATGTGAAGCCAAAGCAGACAAGCAGGGTGGACTTCAACAGACAGGCTGCTCTGGTGAATACGGTGCTGTCCCCAGTGCTGAACCCTGTCATCTACACCCTGCGCAACAAGCAGGTGCACCAGGCTCTCAGGGGTGCCCTGTGCAGGGGGAAGTAGAACCACAGCTCCTCAGTGGAGGGTGCAGCTTCTCCTTGATGGAATCCAGTTTCCCCTCAGTGTAAAGGATCTTTACATACATTATTTATAAACATGCTTACAGTTTATGAAATTCAGAAGTGTGTTGTTTCTTCAAGTTTGATTATGTAATAATAGGGTTTAACTGATGTATTAGTCCATTCTGAAAGATCTAAGAGTCTTTATTTGGATAAAAATATTATCTATTTCATTAGCTTTAAATCAGTAAGATTCAAAAAATTTTAATGATGAGCCTCCAATATATGAATCTATTTGTTGCATCTGGAATCTGAAAGCTGGATTATTGCTTTTTCAAGGATCTATGTGTGATCATTTCAAGGATCTATGTGTGATAATCTAAGGAGAATAAAATTCCAAAGTATGGAGAATATCGCTGATCAAGGATGGATGCGCATGGACATGACACTGAATTCTGAAGAGCACACACACATACAGAAGTACATGAGTCTAGCATTCTGTCAGGAAACTATTCAAGGTGACGCAATACAATTGTTTTCAGTGTTGAACATTCTGCATATCAATGGGATATTATGTATATAATTGTATAGTTTGCTTAAAATAGCTTTACAATCATCTTATACTTTTATTCCTTCTTATGATGCAAGTACATAAATGCCCCTGCTTGGAAGTCAGTGTTGATTTCATGGATTTGTCAGATTGATTTTAGTACTCGGAGTCCTGTCATTGTAGGACGTGGAGCTGAGGCACACTATGAGTTTTGGAACAAGGAACTGGAAGTTAAGGATTTTTCTGTTACAGTCAATTTAAAGAATTCAAGGGAGCTCTAATAAGAGATGCGAAGAAATTGATTGTGGATGTAACTCTTTCCACATGCGCTTATGGACCAGTATCTTCATTGCAGAACAGGAGGTTAGGATGCGGTCAGCTTTAGGTGTCTATTTTACAACTAACGTGAATGATGCTATTGACACGTTGTGTGACGTGGGACATAATGTTATAACAGGCATAGGGCAGATGATTGGACATTTTGATTGGATGATTCATGTTAGAACAGTAACTTAGTTATTCAAAATGTTGATCAGAAATGATAGATTGTAGATAAAACCCTATGGCTGGAGTTGGCTTGGTATACTTGGTTAAGATAAATTGATTATGTTTTGTTTTGGCTGCATTGTTCTGTGGCTGTGAGAACAAATGATTACCCTGTGAAGATTTTAGGCACATAATGACAGAAGAATTTAAAGCATAGACTTGACTCAACTAACCATGCAAAATTGTTAGGACCTTATCAATTTGAGGGGTGAACTTGTGATTGGATAATCTCTCTCTCCCTCTCTCTCTCTCAAGTAAAATAAATAAATAAAAATTCACAGTTGTAGAGAGGACAAGGATAGCATTGTGGTGCAGTGGGCTAGGTAGTAGCTTTTAAAACAGTCTAAGAAGCAGGTTAGAGTGCTACATGTTTATATTTAAATTTTTATTAATGTTAAGAGAACAGATTTCATGTATTTCATAGATAAAAGTCTAAGATAACCATACTCTCCCTCATTGCCCACTGCTTCCTTCCTTTCTTTTTTTCCTTTAATTTTTGCAGTGATATCATTTCAGTTTACTTAATAATCATAGGGTTAATGTATTACTGGCCATCCTGTTCAACAAGTAAACATAGAAAGATAATCGTGCTATATTTTTTTTACCAAAATAGAAGAAGGATCCCAAATAAGTAACACATTGTTCCTAAAGGAACTATAAAAAGATTATTTAAGAAAGATCAAAATTATTCAAATAAATGAAATGACAAATATCAGAGCAAAAACAAATGGGAAGTGAGAAAAAGAACAGAATATATGAACAATCTAAGAAGTATGTTATAAAATGATAAAAACAAGAAAATTTTTGATAGACTAAAAGCAGAGAAGATACAAATAAATTAATCAGAAATAAAAGAAGAAAGAACACTATTAATGCCCAACAAACCTAATTATTATCATAGATTCTTTTTGTTTTTTGACAGGTAGAGTTAGACAGTGAGAGAGAGACAGAGACAGAGAAAGGTTTTCCTTCCGTTGGTTCACCCCCCAAATGGCTGCTACAGCCATCGCGCTGCACCTATCTGAAGCCAGGAGCCAGGTGCTTTCTCCTGGTCTCACATGCAGATACAGGGACCAAGGACCCAGGCCATCCTCCACTGCCTTCCCAGGCCACAGCAGAGAGTTGGACTGGAAGAGAAGCACCCAGATCAGAACCGGCACCCCAACCAGGACTAGAACCCAGAGTACCGGTGCCACAGGTGGAGAATTAGCCTAGTGAGCCACAGCACTTGCCCATAGATTCTTGTGAACAATTATTTTCTGACAATGGATAATCCAGAATAAGTGGACAATTTTCTAGAAATGTATAACTTATAAGCTACTCTGACTGAATCAAGAAGAAAAAATCAAAACATGAATGAATTAATAACTAGTAAGTAGATGAGGCTGTCTTTGAGACCTCTTGACAAAGTAAAATGTGACCACATGGTCAATTGTACCAAACATGTGAGTGTAAAGAACAACTTACAGGCTTCCCTTCAAATTTTTCCCAAGAAATCAAAGATGAGATAATAATTTGGAACTCATTGTATAACTCCAGCATTAGCTTGAACCAAAGCGGGTAAGGGCAATGCAAGAAAAGAAATTATAGGTCAATATCCCTGCTGGATGTAGTACAAGATATTAGTAAACTAAATGCATCAGCACATTAAAAGGATTGATCACCATAATCAAGAGGTTTTATCCTGTGATTCTAAGGTAATAAAGCATACACAAAACAATACATAATGATGTACAACATTAACAAAAAATCATATCTTTAGGTACAGAAAAATAACTTGACAAAATTCAAAACCCTTTCATGACAAAAATGGTCACCGATATGTGTATGGAGGATGTGCCTCAATATGTCTTGAATGCTTTTCAGTTGTAAACATTTTTGAGCTTCAAATGTGGAAGAATTATTGAGACTTGTAAATGTTGACTTCTTTCTTCCTTGGTGTGTTCAAATTTGCTAGAGAGGCCATGGCTATACCTGATACAAGAGTGACCTGAGGATATAGTAGGAACCCAGAGGTCAGAAACTCCCCTACAGTGAGATTAGACCTCACAGCAGCCCCCACAGCCATCCCTGAGCTGTTACCACTGTGTCCCTGGCAAGATCCACCTTAGAGTTCATGGTTTACAACTTGGTGTCTATTGAATGCCTGTTCAAGTCCTATTGAGATTTAGTTAGTTCTTGGTTTAACAAGTGATTTTTTAGTGAAATGTGGACATTTTGGATATTAGGTTATGAGATTCTTGTTTCTTTATACCTTATGTCTTATCTGAATTTGCACTGCTCTGGCAGAGTTTGAGGGAACTCAAACTCATCATTGCCAGGAGACATTCTAAGTTCCCTATCTGAACTATCCATGCCATCTTAGTAACATAATGCAATTTTAAACTTTATAAGCCCAGGGGCCGTTATAGGTGTTCTACTTTACAGTATTTTCATGCAAGACAATTCAGACATCTATGAGTACATATCATTTATTATATTTGCAAACCTAGTGAAAGAGTAAGAACAATGTAAATATTTCCTATTTCTATCAGTGCCCAATTAGCAGCCACCAGGGATTCTAGAAGGACACTGGTCTCTAGGTAACTTTGTTCCATTTTCTCCTAATGATGTCTGCTTCCTCCTGGTCCTGGTGGCCCCAGCTTGGTGTCAAGAGGCAGTCCATTGCCAGTCATATGACGGGACAAATCGATATCATCTTTGTTTCTGCTCTCCGTGGTGTGAGTATCCTCCCCAGTGTGTAGAGGTGAAGGAGTGGGAAACGTAGCACCATGCAATGCCTTTTTGAGGGGACATGATCTATGCCCAATGCACCAGGTTAAGTGGGGAGCCTGTTTCTTGTCTCCTTGAATGCTGGAGTATTTTTCCAGGAAGCAAGGTCTTTTGCTGGAACCAGATTGTGGGGAGCAACTCGGACTAGACTAAGTTACTGGAATTAAGACTTATTCTATGCATCTGCTCTCCCACAATATGGCGCTGAGAAGGGAGAAACAGCTTCTACACAGCTGCCTCCAGTTCAACCAATAAACTGTAGGACCTGCTCCTGATTGGAGGAGAGCAGCGTACTCGGCATGTGGGTAGCAGAGTTGGGATTGGTGGAAGAGGACTATAAAGGAGGAGAGAGACAACATGCACCAGGAACATCTAGAAGGAACACCTGTGCAGCCCCCGAGAGAGCCGGCCGGCGGTGTGCCGCTCCCCCGCGGAAGTGGGGAAAGTGGCCAGGGGGAACCGCCCTTCCACGGAGGTGGAAGGGTCGGTAGCCAACCCGGGAAAAACCAGCAGCAAACCCGGGAAGGGCCGAGCAGACGAAAGAATAGTGCAGGGTCCTGTGTCGTTCCTCCATGAAGAGGGGGAGTGACATAATGGTGCCGTGACTCGGATAGGAAGCCTAGGCAGGGTTTAGTGTCGTTCCTCCACGAAGAGGGGGAGTGACAGATAGGAAACCTAGGAGGGAAGAAATGGGAAGAAGTGGGAAAATACCGGAGAGAGAGATTAGCAAAGAGCCTAGGGGAAAGCCGGACGGAAAAGGTGCCGGAAGAAGCTATTGAAAGCCTAGGCATAGACTCGGATACGGACTACGGGGGGAAGCTGGGAGAAATCTCTAAGGTCGAAAGCGAAAGTGAAAGCTAGAACAAACAGACTCAGATACGGACTGTGGGGAGAAGCCAGGAGAAATGAGGGAGGAATATTGTTGGAAGAAAACTTAGGGAAACATACCGGGTAGAGAAAAATTTTAGGGAAATTGAAGCTGCGGGGGCAGGGCGAGGCGGAAACGTAAGCCAGGTTGGAATCCGTCAGACTAGCCCGGGGAGCAAAAGACGGGAAGCCAAACCGAGAGCGGAGACGTAAGCTATAGGTTGCATTTCGTCAGGTTAGCCCGGGGAACTTAGACTGAAAACTAAACCAACCGGTGGTGGAAACGTGAGCTAGGCTGTGTGATTCGTGGAAGCCGCCGCGTGCAGAGAGAGCATGGGGCGTGAATAGATAGGGAATGTGGGGCTAGTGCGAGGCCGTGGTGCGGGTGCGAAGGGGCGCGGAGACCGCGGAGTGCGCGCGTGAAGCCGGGAAGCTGCGCAGATGAGAGAAGCGCGGGCTGAAGCGGCTCAGAGCCAGGAAGCCGCCGAGAAGCAGCCTCGGGGCGGGCGCCAGGAAGCCGCGGGGATAAGAGATACAGAAGTTTAGAAGTAAAATGAGAGAAATAGGAATGCTGGTAGATAGAAGTAAAATGGGAGAAATAGGAATGCCTGGAGATAGAGAAATAGAGAAAAATAAGGCCTCCCCACAACATGGCAATGAGAGAGCTTGGATTCGGTCTGCCTGATTAGGGAGGTGGTGAGCACCTGCGGGCGGCTAGCAGCTTATGCGCCGCAGGTCACCAAAGACAGGCACGAATTAACATCAATAAGTCTCCCCACAATACTGCAATGAGAAGGCTTGGATTCGGTCTGCCTGATTAGTAAGGCGATAAGCACCAGTAGGCAGCTCGACTAGAGTATGAGCTGCAGGTCACCGAAGATAGGCACGAATCAACACCAATAAGTCTCCCCACAATACGGCAATGAGAAGGCTTGGATTCAGTTTGCCTGATTGGTAGGGCTTGTAAGCACCTGCAGGCAGTTCTAGCAGAGCAGAGCATGCGCTGCAGGGCACCGAACACAGGCACGCATCAGCGCCTAAAAACCTCCTCACAACATGGCAAAGAGAGGACCCGGATTCGGTTTGCCTGATTGGTAGGGCTTGTAAGCACCTGTGGGCAACTCCAGCAAGCAGAGCAGAGTGTGTGCCACGGGGCACCAAAGACAGGCGCATATCAACGCCAAAAATAAAAAGAAAGGGGGATCTGTGGGGAGCAACTCGGACTAGACTAAGTTACTGGAATTAAGACTTATTCTATGCATCTGCTCTCCCACAATATGGTGCTGAGAAGGGAGAAACAGCTTCTACACAGCTGCCTCCAGTTCAACCAATAAACTGTAGGACCTGCTCCTGATTGGAGGAGAGCAGCGTACTCGGCATGTGGGTAGCAGAGTTGGGATTGGTGGAAGAGGACTATAAAGGAGGAGAGAGACAACATGCACCAGGAACATCTAGAAGGAACACCTGTGCAGCCCCCGAGAGAGCCGGCCGGCGGTGTGCCGCTCCCCCGCGGAAGTGGGGAAAGTGGCCAGGGGGAACCGCCCTTCCACGGAGGTGGAAGGGTCGGTAGCCAACCCGGGAAAAACCAGCAGCAAACCCGGGAAGGGCCGAGCAGACGAAAGAACAGCGCAGGGTCCTGTGTCGTTCCTCCATGAAGAGGGGGAGCGACATCATGGTGCTGTGACTCGGATATGAAGCCTAGGCAGGGTTTTGTGTCATTCCTCCGCGAAGAGGGGGAGCGACACAGATGGTTCAGGAGTAGGAGCAGTTGGGGCTGCAGGAGGCTGTGGAAGCGCTTTGGAAGAGCGAGTGGACTCACACCCAATTTCCAGAGCACTGAGAAAGGCTGTGTTCCATTTTGACTTCACCTCTGTAAAGCTCTGGACTCCTTGAAGATGGATGACTATCAAGAATGATACACACGTTGAACTTTTCTCTGGGACAGATTAGACATCTCAGGAGCAAGTGTTTCTTTTCTTACATTTCCAACTGCTTAGCCCAACATTTTGATTTTCCGGAAGAGTGAAGAACCGTGGATTGAGCACTGGTGACTGGGAGCTGCATGTGGGTGAGTAGGTGGCCTTGGTGTGACTGGGCCATCACATCATTCATTTGTTGTAAATGGAAGCAGAATCTAGTCTGCTTCATGCGTATCTGTCACAGTATAAAGAATGGGGTTATTGATGTTGGGTAAATCAGAGAGCTAGGTAGGATCTGACAGGAACACTAGTTGACCAATGTGAAAAAAAAATGTCACCCAAAAGAAATCTGAGGATTTAACGGAAAAAGGAGAATATTTATTCGACATGGGTAGACAGTAGGAGAGAGAATGAATTGGAAAATAATTGTTGGAGTGACATCATCCATTGTTCTTTCTGTTTCTTGGTAGGTAGTTCTTAATCATATGGACCAGGGGCATAGGAACAGCAAGATTGTCCCTGGATGACCACTTAGCATGGGACGAATGGAAAACTCAGCTCTCTTCCTGACTGATGTCAGCATAGGATCAAAAGGGGCTGGGCTGAGTCTCCAACATTCTAGCCAGTGCTTCTTTGTGCCTGATCCAACCTACTTCACTTCAAGGAGTTCCCATGGGGCCACAGAAAGTTTTTCCTCCAATGCTATTATGTCCTGAAATCCTGCACCATCGTGCAGCTGCCATCAGCCAAGGAGCGGCAGAAAGCTTTCTCCACCTGCTCGTCTCACCTCATCATCCTCTCTCTCATGTACGGCAGCTGTCTTTTCATCTATGTGAAGCCAAAGCAGACGAGCAGGGTGGACTTCAACAGACAGGCTGCTCTGGTGAACACGGTGCTGTCCCCAGTGCTGAACCCTGTCATCTACACCCTGCGCAACAAGCAGGTGCACCAGGCTCTCAGGGGTGTTCTGTGCAGGGGGAAGTAGAACCACAGCTCCTCAGTGGAGGGTGCAGCTTCCCCTTGATTGATTCTATTCCCTCTTCAATGTACACAATCTTCTATATACCTTACAATTTGTGAATGTGTTACTTTGTTCATGTTCTTTTCCTTTTTAAATATTTTATTTTATTCATTTGTGAGGTAGAGAAGCCGGGTCTTGAACCATCGCCCATATGGGATGCTGGTGTCCCAGGCCAGGGCATTAACCTGCTGAGCCACAGCGCCAGCCCCTGTTCATGTTTAATTCTTTATGTTAGAATAGCAGTTAACTGACCTAATAATCCATTCTGTTTGCTGTGATAGTCTTTCTTATATTGAGATAAACTTATTACCTGGTATCTTCTTTAAATTAGTTTTAAATCAATACAGTTCAAAACATTTTAGTGAAGAGCCTCAAATATATAAATCTATTTGGTTCATGTGAATCTCAAAGCTGGGAAACTGTTGTTTCAAAGATTTTCTTCTGGTAACTCTAAGGAGATACAGAATGTTATTTCTAGGTAATAAGAACCCCATAGAATGGTAGATGTCCTAAACAGTACTCTGGCCTCAGAATCAGCCCTTAAGGCATTTGGATCTGGCTAAAAAGCCCATGAGAGTATTTCAGGCATGGAAAGCCAAGACACTCTGGCAAAAAAAAAGACGTAAGTGAAAGATCTCTGCGAGTGAGATCCCATTGGAAAGAATGAGCCATCAAGGAAGGAGGTACCTTTCTCTGAAGGGAAGAGAGACCTTCCACTTTGACTATGGCCTTGTCGAAATAAGATCAGAGTTGGCAAACTCAAGAGGATTCCATAGCCTTGGCAACTCATGACAAGAGCCTAGGGTGATTACTGATGCCATAACCAAGAGTGTCAATTGTTAAATCAACAAAAGGAGTCACTGTGCACTTACTCCCCATGTAGGATCTCTGTCCTTAATGTGTTGTACTATGTGAATCAATGGTATAACTAGTAATCAAACAGTACTTTACACTTTGTGTTTCTGTGTGAGTGCAAACTGTTGAAATCTTTATTTAATATATACTAAATTGATCTTCTGTATATAAATTTAATTTAAAATGAAACTTGATGTGAATGGGAAGGGGGAGAGTGTGGGAGATGGGAGGGTTGCGGGAGAAAGGGAAGTTATGGGGGAAAGCCACTTTAATCCAAAAGCTGTACTTTGGAAATTTATATTTATTAAATAAAAGTTAAAAAAAAAAGAACACTATTGGGGCCAGCACTGTGGCGCAGTAGGTTAATTCTCTGCCCGCGGTGCCAGGATCCCATTTGGGCACCGACTCTTGTCCCGGCTGCTCCTCTTCCGATCCAGCTCTCTCCTGTGGCCTGGGAAAGCAGTAGAAGACGGCCCAAGAGCTTGGGTCTCTGGTCTGCAGGGAAGAGGCTCCTGGCTCCTGGCTTCTGATCAGTGCAGCTCTGGCTGTTGCGGCCATTTGGGGAGTGAACTAATGGAAGAAAGACCTTTCTCTGTCTCTTGCTCTCACTGTCTGTAATTCTACCTCTGAAATAAGTAAATAAAATATTTTTTAAAAAAAGAACATTATGGATTCTGTGATAGATAAACATGGTCCTGATACTGGATTTTGAAGTACACATATGCATACGCATACACATTTACATATTATATGACTGGCATTCTACTCATAAACTATACAAATGACACAATAAAAATTTTTCAGTGTTGAATATTCTATGTGTAAATGGAATATAATAGTTCATGTAATCATCTAAATTATGTTGTTGGACAAAAATTCCTCTGGTGGAACGTCCTATTGATTTCATTGATTTCCCAGGTGTTTAGAACTCAAAGTCTAGAAGTTGAAGGCACTGAAACCTAGACAAATTAGGAAGTCTGGAACAAAGAACATGAAAGTTAAAGTTTTCCCCAGCTACAGATAATTTAAATTGAGGGAACTATAAATAGAGGTAGAAAGAGTCCTGATTGTGGCTCTCAGTCTTCCAGATGCACCTATGAAAAGTGTCTGCATTGGTAAACAAGAGTTCAAGATGTGATCACCTTTGGCTGTCCATTTTAGAACCAACATGAAAAAAACTATTGACGCGTTGTGTGGCATGAGACATGATGTTATAATAGTCCATTGGAGCATTGCACAGGAGAGGAGATAGGGTATTTTGATTGTATAATTCATGTTCCAAGTTAGTTATTCAAGATGCTGATCGGAAAGGATGGCTTGTGGAGAACACCCTGTAGTTGGTGATGGTTTGATATAGTTGGTTAAGGGAAGTTGATTATGTTTTGCTTTGGCCACATTGTCCTGTGGTTGTGAAAATATCAAATGACATGTTGTGATGATTTTATAAATATAATGACAAACAATTTAAAGAATAGACCTTGACTCAACTAACAATTCCAATTTTTGTTTACCTCACATGTGTAAAAATTTCCACACAATTTTATTTCTTTTACTCAGATGTGGTAAATGTATTGTTTTGCTAATAATGTTTCTGAGAATGACATGTGAACTACATTGCTATTGCATTTTTTCATCTCTAAAGTTTGAAAATGTTGGTGTTATATAGTGGATCATCTTTGGTAAACTACTCTGAAATAAATGGAACAAATATAGAATATTTTCATTTTACCTTTTCCTACAAATGTAAAATCCATGGTTTAAATTACATTGTGATTAACACGATTTGTTTGCCACAATTTGATACATCATAGATGTACCTCAATTTCTCCAATTTTTCCATCCCTACGTCCAAACCAAAGTAGCCCTGTGTGGACTTGAGGGCCCATTGATGAATCTTCACCAGCACAGAGAACAAAAATCACAGAGCATATCCCCCCAGAAGGATCAGTGCTCAGAGGAGCATACGAGATGGGCCACACGATGGCTGAGAACAGAAAAGGGAGGACGAGGCTCTATTGGTCACCTGGCAGGAACCACTGTGGTCCAACAGGGTTGCCTACAGAAGACATTTCCTCCCACTGAAGGAACCAACAGCCATTCCTTCTGTGGGTTCCAGAGGGAAATGTCACTGCACACGCCTGTCCCTAGAGATAGCTACTGCTGTTTCATTCTGGGACCCAAGCTGCCACTTCCTCCACCCTGAACCCTGAGTCTTGCCTGCTCCATGAGTGCTCACAGGCTAGATCTCAACCCACAGCATGCCCTATACTTTGGAGCCATTGTGATGGCGAGATAGTTCTCACCCTGACCTCTGATCCAAGGTCTCTCTGTCCATTCCCACACTTCTTAACTGCAGCTTAGATGACATTGAGAGGTAGTCCATACTCTGGTCCAATTCTAAGACTGTGCTTCACGCACTCATACTTTCAACACTAGAGCCACCAGCACAGTAGGTAGGTAGTTTCCTGGGCTCTGGGATCAAGGTCTGCTTGGGTATCTGTGACCTGGAGTACCGGCTCAGCTGCAATGGAAAGTTAGGCCAACCCTTACTACAGGGGGACTGAAGCTCTGGATGTCCCCGTGTTTGGATCCCTGCTCCCCAGCTCCTACAGAAGCACTTGCGTCTTACATACTGTTCCTGACTTTGAAGTCTGGACACCTGTGCCCCAGGTACTGGTAATTTTGGTATTGGTAATTTTGCCTCCCTATCCCCTAAAAATGTATTTCTTCCAGGTGTGTCCATGTTACTTGCTAGGGATCATACATTATAAAAAGATGCAAGTCATGGCATAAAAGTTACATATGGGGAAAGAAGTAAAAAAAAGTTCTTATGTGAAAAAAGTTAAGTTAATATGAGCTCAAACTAGCTTGTTACAGCTGTAATATAGTTTCTGTGGCTCATGGTTGTCGCTCCCCCTCTTCATGGAGGAACGACACTGGACCCTGCGCTGTTCTTTTGTCTGCTCGGCCCTTCCCGGGTTTGCTGCTGGTCCTTCCCGGGTTGGCTGCCGATCCTTCCACCTCCGTGGAAGGGCGGCTCCCCCTGCCACTTTCCCAACTTCCGCGGGGGAGCGGCACACCGCCGGCCGGCTCTCTCGGGGGCTGCTCAGATGTTCCTCAGGTGTTCCCCTTAGATGTTCCTGGTGCATGTTGTCTCTCTCCTCCTTTATAGTCCTCTTCCACCAATCCCAACTCTGCTACCCACACGCCGAGCACCCGAGCACGCTGCTCTCCTCCAATCAGGAGCAAGATCAGCTCCTGCAGCTCATCAGTCAAGCTGGCGAGAGGCAGCTGTGTAGAAGCTGTTTCCTCCTCTCCCAGCGCCACATTGTGGGAGAGCAGATACATAGAATAAGTCTTAATTCCAGTAACTTAGTCTAGTCCGAGTTGCTCCCCACACATGGTAACTGAAGAAGAAGCCTAAATACATACAAAATATTTTAAACTAGAAATCAAACCATATCCTTACTGAAAACAAGCTTATCAAACATAAAGCCAGAAAGACAGAAAGGATTCACAAAGGAAGAACAACTAGTAGAAACAAACAAGACGGAAGTCAAATGGATTAAATTGCCCAATCAAAAACATAGAGTGCTGGGCATATGGAACAATGATTTAAGCCATTTCTTGGGATTCTAGCCACTCACAAGGGGGTCTGCGTTGAGTTCTAATTCTGTTTCTGCTCCAACTATTTGCAAGTTTGTTCATTCTGGGAATAGGTGCAGGTGATGGTTTAAATAGCATCCTGACCACCTATGTGGAAGACCTGGATTGAATTCCATATTCCTGTGCCCAGACTTACCCAACCCATCTGTTTTGGGTATTTGAGGAGTGAACTGGTGGAGGATTTCTCTCTCTCTCTCTCTCCCTCCCTCTCTCCCTCCCTCTCTCCCTCCCTCTTTCCCTCCCTCCCACTTCCCTCCCCCCTCCCCTTTAATAAGTGAAATAGATAAATAATAATTCAAAGATGTAGGGAGGAGAGGCCAGCATTGTGGTGCAGTGGATTAAGCTGTACCTTGCAATGCTCAAATTCCATGAGAGTGCGGATTCAAGACCTGGCAGCTGTACTTCTGATTCAGCTTTCTGCTAATGTTCATGGGAAGGCAGCAGATCACCCACGCATTTGTAGTTCTGGGTTGCTAGCTTGAGTCTGGCCTAGACCTGGCTTTTGCAGCCATTAGGAGAATGAATCAGTAGATGGCAAATCTCTGTCCCTACCTATCACTCTCCCTTTATAAGTAAGTAAGTAAATGTAAAAGAAGACAGAGTGGAACAAATACCCAAGTGTGTTGCCTAAAAGAGACTTATTTTGCCTCAAAGGTACATGCAATGACAGAAAGTAGAGGGATGGAAAAATATACTCCAGTGAAAATAGCAACAGATAAAACAGGAGAAGCTAGCTATACCTAATCTGATAACACATAGCTTAAGTCAAAAATGTTAAAGGAGAAAATAAAGTCAAGTAATTAACAAAACATATCATGGCCGGGGCTGTGGCACAGTAGGTTAATCCTCTGCTTATGGTGCTGGCATCCCATAGGGGCACCAGTTCAAGTCCTGGCTGCCCTTCTTCCAATGCAGCTCTTTGCTGTGGCCGGGAAAGCAGTGGAAGATGGCCCAAGTCCCTGGGCCCCTGCACCCAACTGGGAGACCTGGAAGAAGCTCCTGGCTCCAGGCTTTGGATCAGCACAATTCTGGCCCATTGCAGCCATTTGGGGTGTGAACCAACAGATAGAAATCATCTGTCTCTCCCACTCTCTGTCTGTAATTCTACCTTTCAAATAAATAAAAAAATAAAATATTTTTTTGAAAAAAGAAACTATATCAACTATAAATACATATGCACTAAACATTAGATCTGTAAAATATAAAGAAAATATTAATATAACTGGAAATATCCAGTGATATAATCATAACAGGGGACTATAATACTCTGGGTTCAATAACACAGACCATCAATAAAGGTAGTTTGAGGGAGCCCAGCGGGTGTGTGGCCAGCGCCTCAGCCCGGTTCCGGGCAAGGCTTCCCCCTTCTCCGCCCCTCCCCCGCCCTCCAGTCCCTGAGGGGAGCGCGGCGGCGGTGGCGGCTGTGGTGGCTGTGGCGGCGGTGGGCGGGGCTGGGCGGGGCTGGGCGGAGCTGCGCGGCGCTGCGGGAAGCTGGGCGGGGCTGGGCGGAGCTGGGCGGAGCTGCGCGGGGCTGGGCGGGGCTGCGCGGAGCTGCGCGGGGCTGGGCGGGGCTGGGCGGGGCTGGGCGGGGCTGCGCGGGGCTGGGCGGGGCTGGGCGGAGCTGCGCGGAGCTGCGCGGGGCTGGGCGGCGGCGGCGGCGGCTGCACTCTCGCGGGCTGGGGCCGGCTCGGGGCTCGGGTGCGCTCCCGGGTTTGTCCGAGCCTCAAGGGCTGGCTGGCGGAAGGGGAGAGGGAGGGACTCCCGGGCTGCAGAGCCTCTCCCTCAGCCTTCTCCGCCCGCGCCGGCGGGGCAGCCCCTGGGCTCCCTGCGTGCCGACCGAGTCCCGGCCGGGTGGGGCGGGGTCCGCCGGCACCGCTGCCGGCCCCTCGGCCGGCTCTGAGCGGCCCTGCAGCGGAGCAGCCCCGGGCTCCCCGCTTCCACGGCCCCGGCCTCGCGCAGCGGACGCAGGGCAGCGCCGAGGGAAGGAAGCGAGAGGGGCCGCTAAAAATAAATAAATAAATAAAATAATGAAAATAAAAAAAATAAATAAAGGTGGTTTGAAGTTAAACTGCACAAGAGACCAAATGGACCCTACAGGTATTTGCGAAACAACTGTACGATAACAGCTGAATATAAAATCTTCTAAAGTGCGCATATAACGGTTTTTCATTATAGAACATGGTAGATAAAAAACAAGACTTAACAATTTGAAGAAATTTTGAATCATTTCAAGTCTCTTTTCAGATCACACTTGTATGAAGTTCCAAATCATCACCAGAGATAATTTTAGGAAATTCATAAATATGTGGAAATTAGAAAATATGCTTCTGAAAAACCAATGACTTGAAGAAGAAATTAAAATAAAGCTAAAAAGAATAGCTTGTGAGAAATCAAAATGGACACATGACCTACCAAAATGTATCAATGTAGCAAAAAACTATTCTAATAGGTGGTTTATAGTGATAAACATTTACACCAAAAAGAAGAACCCAAATGAGCAACCCAACATATATCTCAAGGAACTAGAAAAAGAAAGCCTATACTAATCTAACAATCATTCAATGAAAGGAAATGAAAAATATTAGAGCAAAAAATGATGAGAGGTAAAGAAATTAGAGGTGCAGAAAATAAAATGTCACCCAGCCAAGTGTTAGTTTTATAACATGATAAAAGAAAAAGCAAAAAACACGGAGAGAAGTCTCAACCTGAAAGAGGAGGGCTTCCAGCTGATACCAAGAATCACAAGGAATATTAATCGATTACTAAAAACTTTTCACCAAAATTCATGATCCAGAAGCAATGCAACCCACTCTGACCAAATCATGAAGAAGTTCAAACTATGAATAAACCAACTGACAATAAGACTGAGACAATATTTGATTACAGGCCTTTCAACAAAGTAAACTAGGACCATATGGCTTCAGTACTAAATTGTTCAGAGCCTATGCACATAAAGAACAAATGATAGCAATCAATCTCAAGCTCCTACAAAAGAAATCAAAGATGAGATAATATTTCTGAGCTCATTACACAAGGCCAGCATAACCCTGATACCAAACCAGATAAGGGTACTAGAAGAAAAGAAACTGTAGGTCAATATTCCTGCAGGATGTAGTACAATACTACTCAATAAAATAATGGTTGAACATTTTGATTATATTAATTTGTCCAATCAATGAACATGCAATGTTTTCCATTTTTTCCTGTCTTCTTCTATTTCTTTCCTCAATGCTTTATAATTTCCATTGTAGAGATCTTTCACATATTTGGTTAAATTTACCCCAAGGTATTTAATTTTTTTGTAGTCATTATGATTGGGACTGATCTTAAAAGTTCTCTTTCATACATAACATTGTTGCTGTATCCAAATTCTATAGATTTTTGTGTGTTTATTTTATGTCTCGCAAATTTAATGAATTCTCTTTTGGTTCCCCTATATGAAGGATGATGTCATCTGCAAACAGGGAGAAGTTGACTGCCTCCTATCCAACTTGCATTCACTTTGATTTCTTTTACTTGCCTAATGGCTCCAGCTAAACCCTCCAGATCTATATTGAATAATAAGGGTGAGATTGGGCATCCTTGTCTGGGTGGACATGCTTCCAGTTTTTCACCATTCAATATGAGCTGGCTGTGAGTTTGTCATACATTGCTTTGGTATTTGAGATATTCAATTTTAAAGACATTTTATCATAAAGATGTATTTTATCAGAACTTTCTCTTCATCTATTCTACTAAACATATGATTATTATCCTTCATTTTGTTGGTGTGATGTATCATGTTTATTGATTTGTGTATGTTGAACCATCCTTGCATCCCTGGGATAAATCCTACTTGGACCAGTAAGGATGATCTATTTGATGAATTGTTGGATTTGATTTGTTACTATTTTGTTGAGGATTTTGTATCTGGTTTTATCACAGATATTGATATATACTTCTCTTTTTTTGTGGTATCTTTTTCTGGTTGTTGAATTAAGGAAGTGCTGATCTCAAAGTAGGAGTTTGGGAGGATTCCTTCCATTTCAACTGTTTTGAATAGTTTAAGAAGAATTAGGGATTAAGTTCTTTAAAAATTTGGTAGTGGCCGGCGCCATGGTGCAGTAGGTTAATCCTCTGCCTGCGGCGCTGGCATCCCATATGGTTGTCTGTTCTAGTCCCAGCTACTCCACTTCCAATCCAGCTCTCTGCTATGGTCTGGTAAAGCAGTAGAAGATGGCCCAAGTGCTTGGGCCCCTGCACCCGCATGGAAGACCTGAAAGAAGCTCCTGGCCCTGGCTTCAGATCAGCACAGCTCTGGCTATTACAGCCATCTGGGGAGTGAACCAATGAAAGGAAGACCTTTCTCTCTGTCTTTCCCTCTCACTGTCTGTAACTCTACCTCTCAAATAAATAAAATCTTTAAAAATTTTTGGTAGATTTCAGCAGTGAATCCATCCAGTCCTGGGCTCTTTGTGGGAAGTTCTTTATTACTGATTGATCTCAGCCTTGGTTGTTGGTCTATTTGGATTTTCTGTGTGTTCATATCTGAATTTTGGTAACTTATGTGGAGACGAAGATTCTTCCATCTGCAGATTCATTCTCCAAATGGCTCTAAAGGGCTCGGCCAAGTTGAAGCCAGAAACCTGGATCTCCATCTGGTTCTCCCATGTAGGCAACAAGGAACCAAGTACATGGTTCATCTTCTGATGCTTTTGCAAGTGCATTTTTTTGGGAAGTGGTGGATCTGTGTTTTGAACCAGTTGCCTACATGAGGTATTGGCATCACGGGCAGCAGATCAACTCCCTGCACCCGGATGCTGAGCTGAGAGTTCCATACAATAACTTTCAAATCGCCTACATTTTTGCATCCAATGTGAGTGTTCATTGGTACTGCATGGTTCTACTATATTTATTAGTCCATGTTCTCCACCTGTTTTCAATTAGTGTATCTAGACCAGTCACATTCGATGTAATCATGTAATTTTGATGTCTCATGCCTGCCTCCCTTTTTTTTTTGTTTGTTTTCTATCCTCTCTCTGCCTTTCATTTTCCTGTTTTCTTTTTTCTGCCTACATGTGGGTTAATGGACGTTTTTATTTTAGAATTCTATTTTGATTCATCCATAGTACATTTCAGTAAACCTCTTCATATGATATTTTTAGTGATCCCTCCAAATGTCCTTTTCTTTCTTTTCAGATATCTCTAGTTGGTCATTCTTTTAGGCCATGTATGCTTGTGGGAAAATGCTGCATTTTCCTTCATCCGAGAATATAATTTCTCTTCACCCCCATGGTATTTAGAATTCTATATACTGACAGTTCCTCTCCTCAGCACTTGAAAAAATATTGTGCCACTTCTTTCAAGTCTCTTTATTTCTGATGAGAGATTCATTTTGATATGATTGTGACATTCTTCTGTTTTCTGGAATCTCTAGTGTGTGTTTGTTCCAGTTGTAGAACAACTCTGCTCTGTTTCTCCTCTTTGCAGAACTCTGAAGATGTGAATTATCTTTTCCATAGTCCCACTAATACATGAGGTTGACATTTTTCAATCTAGTCTCTTCCAACTGGTGACATTTGGTAACTTTGTTCTACACTCCAATTCACTAAGGTTTCCCCCCAGTACCCTCCTCATGTTGCTGAGCTCCATCATTGAGCTTTCACATCTTCCAGTATCCTACTGTTGTGCCCCAAAATTTTATATGCTCTTCTTTAAGTCTTCTATTTCTTGGATGAAGATTTCTATAATTTTACTGAGATTTTCTATTTCATTAAAATTTATTCAGAGTGTTTATAGGGGCCAGTGCTGTGGTGTATCCAGTAAAGACACCACCTGCAGTTCCAGCAACCCCTAAGGGCACTGATTGGAGACTTGGCAGCTCCGCTCCAATCCCACTCTCTGTTATTGCCTGGGAAAGCAATGGAAGATAGCCCAAGTCCTTGGGCCCCTTCACCCATGTGGGAAACCCGGAAGAAGCTCTTGGCTCCTGGCTTCAGATCAGTGCAGCTCCAGCCATTGTGGCCAATTGGGGAGTGAACCAGCAGATGAAATACCTCTCTCTCTCCGCCTCTCCTTCTCTCTGTGTATAACTCTGACATTCAAATCAATGAAAAATAAGTAAATCTTTTTTAAAAAGAGAGTGTTTCTATAACTCATTGCACAGTTTTATGACGGCAGCCTTAAACTCTTTATTGTATTATTCTAATATCTCATCTTTATGAAGGTATCTACTGATAGTCTTAAATTCAAATTTTGATAGTTTTAGTTCTTTGTATAATAAGTAATTTTCATGAGAAATTCAGGCATTTAGGGTTTTATGAGATCTGGCTCTTATTCAAACCTTGGGTTTTATCTGACTTTGACACCGCTGTGGCAGAGTTAGGGGGAGTTTCATGCTCCTGTTTTATCTCTCAATCCCCCCACCTCCCTTGTAACATAATGCAGTTTGTGAAGCTATAAATCATGGGAATTATAAGTACTCTACATTTAAATATTTTATGGGGAAAACTCATATTTTATACTTGCAAACATAATGAAAAAGCAGCTGTGATGCTTCTGAGATAACTTTCTCTTTTTAATAATGCCCAATTAGCAGGCTCCAGGGATCCTAGAGGGACATTGGTCTCTAGCTGGCTTTGTTCCATCTTAATGATGTTTGCTGTCTATTGATCCTGGTGGCCCCTGATTAGTGTCAAGAGACAGTCCAATGCCAAACAAATGAAGAGACAAATCCATATAACATTAGAAAGTGCTCTCAACAGTATGGTATCCTCCCAAGACTGTAGAGGTGAAGCAATGGGAAACTTAGTTTCCTGGAATGCGTTGTAAAGACACAAAACATGTGTCTAAGGCATTCGGTTAAGTGAGAAGGCTACCTCTTGTCCCTTTGCTGACCTGGAGTATTTTTTTCCAGGAAGTAGGGTCTTTTTGGGGCTGACTGGTTGAGGAGTAGGAGCAGGTAGAGATCTGGGCCTGCAAGGAGGCTATGAGACCCCAGTGGACCCACAACCAATGTACAGAACACTGGGAAAGGATGGGCTCTGCTCTGATCCCAGTGAAAGTTTGCCACTGAGTTGGGGTTTCCTTTTCCCCTTATTCACAAAGCTTTGGATGTGTTGAAGATGGATGATGAGCAGACATGATGCACATGTTGAAGTTTTTGCTGCGACAGAGCAGAGATGCCTGAGATGCAAGTGTTTCTTTTCTTACATCTCCAGCTGCCTAGCTCAGCAGCCTGATTTTTGAGAAGAGTGAAGAGCCACAGATAGAGCTCGGGGCACAGGGAGCTCCACGTGGGTGAGTATGTGGCCTTAGTGCGACGTGGTCGGCACGTCATTCATTTCTCATAACTTGAAACTGAGTCCATCTCTCAGGAAGATCTCACACAGGAAAAGGATTGGGGTTGTTGGCTTTGTCTAAATCAGACTGATACTTCAGAGATCTGAGCGCAGCACTAGTTGATCAGCCTGACAGAGTGTCACCCAAGAAAAGTCTGTGTGGTTAAGGTCAAAAGAGAATATTTATTCTACCTAGGTAGACTGTAGGAGAGACAAGGAACTAGAAATTGGTTGTGGAGTCATCTAACCGTTGCTCTTTCCATCTCATTTTCCTCTGCATACGGACAGGGAAGGTGGGAAGATAGATTCCACCATGGGCGACCACTTAACATGGGATGCAGGGAAAGCCCACCTCTCTTGGTGACTGATGGGAGGCTTAGGTCAGTGAGGGGTGGGCTGAGTCTCCAAGATTCCAGTGAGTGCTGCTCTGTGGCTCTTCTCATTCCTCACATCAGGGAGCTACAGATGAGGCCACAGACAGTATTTCCCCCAGTGACAGTGTATCCCCAACAAAACCCAAGACACAATGACACAATATTTTACAGAATTCCATGACCATGACTTTTTAAGTTATGTTTTTTCTTCTGAATGCTCATTTTGTGGACATACAATATGAGTGTTTTTCTTACCAGTGATATTTGGCATGATCAGATACACCCCTAAAATAAAGTTCTTTATCAGCTCACAGATCATATAGGAAAATGATTGATACTATTAATGTAATATATTTAATTATTTATTTGAAAGGCAGGCATGCAATGAAATAGAGGTTTCAAGAAAGAGGAAGACAGATAATGAGAATAAGAGTGACAGCAAGAGCGAGAGTGAGAAAGAGAGAGAGAGAGAGAGCACATCTGCTTATTCACTGACCAAATGGCTAGAACTAACACAGCTGGGTTAGGCTGAATCCAGGATCCAGGAACTCCACTGTCTCCACCACAGCGGCAGGTTTCCCCAGAGTCTGGGACATCATACACAACCACTTCCTCGGGCGTTAGCGGGAAGCTGGATTGGACCCAGCCTAGCTGGGAATGGGACTGGCACTCTGACAGGAAATGCCAGCATCATAATTGGAGGCTTAACTTTCAGCCACAGCGCTGGCCCCTACAAAATTCTTTGTGACAACTGGCAGCTATAAGCACAGTTCTAATTTCCAAGGCTTTTAGGTTACACACATAACATTTAGAGATAAACATTATGTACTTTATTTAACAATGGGCAAAACATATTATATATATATATATGTATGTATTTGTATATGTATAAAATATAACTTCAAAAATAATATGGAGGTAAGCATTTGCCAAGTGGGTAAGATGCTGTTTGGAATGCCTGCTTCAGGGATGGAGTGCCTACTTCATGTCTTGACACCAATCCAGTTCCACCTTCCCGCTAACGTACACTCCAGGAGACAGTATGTGATGGCTCCGATATTTCGGTCCCTTCCATCAATGTGGGAGACCTGATTGAGCTCACAGCTCTTGGCTTTGGAAGGCCAGTTCCAGCTGTGGTGGGCACTTCAAGCAGTAGTGAATTAGTGCACATAAGGTCTCTCTTTCATAAATAATATAAGGAAGGAAGGAAGGAAGGAAGGAAGGAAGGAAGGAAGGAAGGAAGGAAGGAAGGAAGGAAGGAAGGAATGGAGAGAGAGAGAAGGAGGGAGGGAGGGAGGGAGGGAGGGAGAGGCTCACTTAAAACATAATATAAAATGATCCATTGCCCAGGTCATTTATGATTAATGAAATAAAGTTCTCTGTACTTCAGCCATGAAACTGCAAGACACCCATTTAATAAGTAAAAACTATTCTCATTTACTAAATAAACAAGTGCAATTGCCCTGGACGTTGTGTGTTTGATGAATTAAAGTTCTCCTTTTTTCTACTGTGACACTGCAAAAAGTTCAGGATGAGCTGAAGGAGTTTAAAACCTGATGATGTGGGGTAGAAGGAACAGGACTGCAGTCCAGGAGTTCATCCTGGAGGGCTTCCCTGCTGTCCAGCACCTGGGGAAAATACTGTTCCTGGTGCACCTGCTGGCGTACCTGGCCTCCATCATGGGAAACACGCTCATCATCACCATCACCTGGGCTGACCATCGCCTCCACACACCCATGTACTTCTTCCTCAGCACTTTCTCCTTTGTGGAATGCTGCTGCATAACCACGGTGATTCCTAAACTGCTGGCCATCTTCTTGTCAGGGAGGCAAGCCATTTCCTTTGCTGCCTGCTTCACACAAGCTTTTGTCTTTATTTTCCTGGGTTCGACAGCTTTCTTTCTTATGGTAGTGTTGTCTCTGGATCGGTACCTGGCCATTTGCAGACCTCTGCGTTACTCCAGCATCATGAGCCCCAGGGTGTGTTTTCTCCTGGTCACTACCTGCTTCACTTTGGGATTTGTCTTCGCAGTGGCTCCAGTTGTCCATCTTTCCCAGTTGTCCTTCTGTGGCCCCAATGTCATCCCCCACTTCTTCTGTGATTTTGGGCCCTTGGCTAAGCTCTCCTGTTCTGACAGTAGATCTACTGAAATGTTGTTCTTCTACCTTATATTTCTGGGTCTTTTAATATCCCTCCTTGTAACCATCATCACATACAGCAACATCATAGTCACCATCGTGAGGCTCCCGTCAGCCAAGGAGCGACAGAAAGCTTTCTCCACCTGCTCGTCTCACCTCATCGTCCTCTCTCTCATGTACGGCAGCTGTCTTTTCATCTATGTGAAGCCAAAGCAGACGAGCAGGGTGGACTTCAACAGACAGGCTGCTCTGGTGAACACGGTGCTGACCCCAGTGCTGAACCCTGTCATCTACACCCTGCGCAACAAGCAGGTTCACCAGGCTCTCAGGGGTGCCCTGTGCAGGGGGAAGTAGAATCACAGCTTCTCAGTGGAGGGTGCAGCTTCTTCTTGACTGAATCCAGAATTTGCTCCACGTACCCAATCTTCTACATACTTGTAAATTTTGTATGTGTTGTTTTTTCCATTTTTGAGTGTATATCTTAAGTTAGGGGCTGAATGTTAATCCTTTCTGGAAACTCTGAACTTCTTCCTTTTATTGAGATAAAAATATTGCCCTCACCTTGTTTTCATTTGTTGTAAATCATTAAGATAAACGATTTTAATGAAGATCCTTGAATACACGAATCTAATTGATGCAGGTGGAATCTCAATGCTGACAAGCCATGGTTTCCTGTATCTACTTGTGGTAATTATAAGGAGGTAGAGAATAAAAAAATAAATTCCTGGTATTAAGAATATCAATTCATTCCAGGGTAGCTGACCAGTGTCATGATACTGAATTGTGAATACCAACACACACACATGCAGACACACACACACATTGATATTTGACTAACCTTCAAACTGTAAACTCATTGAAGAGTCTCAATTGCTGGATCATACGGGAAGTCTATTTCTACTTTTGAAAATGATCTCCATACTGTTTTCCACAGTGGATGCACTAATTTACATTCCCATCAAGTGAGTGTGTAAGGCCAGCGCCATGGCTCAATAGGCTAATCCTCCACCTTGCGGCACCGGCACACTGGGTTCTAGTCCCGGTCAGGGTGCCGGATTGTGTCCCGGTTGCCCCTCTTCCAGGCCAGCTCTCTGCTATGGCCCGGGAGTGCAGTGGAGGATGGCCCAGGTCCTTGGGCCCTGCACCCCATGGGAGACCAGGAGAAACACCTGGCTCCTGGCTTCAGATTGGCACGGTGCGCCGGCCGCAGCGCTCCGGCCGTGGCAGCCATTGGAGGGTGAACCAATGGCAAAGGAAGACCTTTCTCTCTGTCTCTCTCTCACTGTCCACTCTGCCTGTCAAAAAAAAAAAAAAAGATTGAGTGTGTAATCATTCCCTCTTCTCCACAACCTCGCCTGCATTTGTTACTCTCTGTGATTCAATTAGATAATTTTCTTCTAATTGGGTGCACATCGAAATATGAGAACAAGATACTGTTAAAACTGGCCTTTTCTCTTGTCACTGCTTGCATTGTATCAGGACTTATGTATCTTTTGTAGGTGAAAGAAAATAAAACATTTCACCTGCATAGCAAACTGATTTACATATTCCAAGGGAGAGAGGGATCATCAGTACTTAGGTCATCAATCATCCATCTACATTTGGAAAAGCCCAGGAGTGTTTGCCATTGAAAACCACTCACAGGCATACAGAGGTACATTTTTTCCAGGCAGTTGGTTGAGATTTTTTATTATGTATATATTTTGAATTTTACCAACATATTTTTCTACAGCTACTGAGATGATCATCTGATCTTTGTTAATGTGGTATGTCACAAGTACTGATTTGTGCATGTAAAATATCTTGGAGTGAAACCTGCTTGATCTTGGAAAATGACCCTTTTAGTGTGCTGATGAACTTAGTTTACTAAGAATTTTCTTCAGAAATCTATACCATGTCCAGTGTGGATATTGACCTATCATTTATTGTGCCTTTACTGATTTGATATCAAGGTAATGCTGGCCTTGCAGAAGGAATTCAGAACTCTTACTTCGACATTTATTAATTTTTGGAAGAGCTTGAGAGGAGTTGTCATTAATTGTTCTTGAGCACAAATGATTGGTACAATTCACCAGTAAGGCCATAGGTCCCACTGCACCTCATTGAGAGGTCTTTGATGACAGACTGCTTCATCTTATACTACTATAGGATCATTCATAGTTTTATTTCTTCAGATTCAGCAGAGTGGGTTATACATGTCTAGGAGTTTGTCCATTTCATCTAGGTTATCCATTTATGGTGAAAAATTGTTCACAGTAACCTGTGATTTTACTTTGAAATGTTGGAATCACTTGTTTTCCTTCCTACTTGAATTCTAATTTTATTTATGAGAACCTTCTCTCTGTTTACAGACCATCTGAATTTTATTGATTTTTCATCATTTCATAATACTAGTCAATTTTGTGGACATTTTCTGTTATTTTTCCTACCTCTCATTTTCCAAGCTATCACCTGTTTTTGCTCTGGCATTTGTCATTTCCTTTCTTTGAATAATTTTGAGTTTGGTTAAGTCTTCTTTTTCTGTTTCCTTGAGATATAATGTTCATTCTTTTTTATTTGTTTTTTTTTTGTCTTCTCTTTTGATACAAATGTTTATCACTGTAAAACTTCCTCTGGGAGAGGTCGTTGTGGTGAAGAGTATAAAGCCACTGCCTGCAATGGTATGCCATGTGGACACTGGTTCCTGTCCTGGCTACTCCATTTCCAGTCCATCTCCCTATTGATGACCTGGGAAAAGCAGTGGAGGATGGCTCAAGTTCTTTGTCCCTGAACAACCATGTGGGAGACCAGGAAGAGGCTCCTGGCTCCTGGCTTTGTCTAGCTCAGCCCCAGCTCTTACAGCCATCTGGGAAGTAAAGCAGCCAATAAAATTCTCTCTTTCCCTCTTTCTCTCCCTCTCTCTGTAACTCTGATTTCCAAACAAATCAATAAATCTTTTGTAAAAATTCCCTGTTAGCTAATTTTGCTGCACCCCATAAATTTTGGTACATTGTGCTTGTTTTTCTTCGTCGTAGCTAATAGTAAATGTTAAATATGTTCTCCAATCCACTGGTTGTTTGGGAGCATGTTGATTAATTTCCGCATATTTGTGAAATTTCCAACATTCTTCCTGTTTTTAAGTTCTAGCTTCATACCATGATGATTATAAAAGATGCTTGATATGATTCCAATTTTATTAAATTTGTTAAAATGCGGTTTGTAGCCTAACAAGACCTAACCTGAAAAAAAATTATTTGTGCACAAGAAGATTGTGTGCTCAGTGCCTGCTGCATGGAATGTTTTGTAAATAACCTGTGTGTCCATTAGGTCTGCAGCTTACTTCAAGTTCTTAAGCCCGTATTGATTTTGTGCCTATCATTGAATATGAAGTATTGAAGTTTCCTATTGTTCCCACATTATTATTCTATCATACTGTATTTCCCTCCTCAAATGTATTATTTTATTTATATATGTAGGTACTCTAATGTAGAGTGCATACATTTTTATCATGACTTTCTTTTATTTTACAGTTTTTGATTTGAATTCTTCTTTATATGATTAGGTAGAATGATCTCCATTGCTCTTTTTTCTTACTATTTGCATGGAATAACTTTTTCCTTTCCTTCACTTGATGTCTTTATGTGTCCTGAAAGGTAAAACAAGTTACTTTTAGTCTGTGTATCATTGGGTTTGTTCAAATCTGTCTTTTTTTTAAGGTTTATTTATTTATTTGGAAAGGCAAAAGGATAAAGAAAAGGAGAGAGACAGAGAAAGAGCTTCCACGCACTGATTCCTCCCCAGATGGCCACTACCAGCCATGTTGGAACATCTAAATCCAGGAAGTCAGAACTCCAAGTGCTTGGGCTTCTTCCACTGCCTTCCCAGGCATGGGAGTTGGAAACTGAATCACAAGCAGAGTAGCTGAGCATTACAAGTGCTCTGATGTGGGATGACTGTGTCGATAGCTGCAGCTTAAACCATTGCAACACAATTCCAGCTCCTCCACTCTGTGTGCGTCATTTTTCTTTATTTATTTTACTTAGAGAGAGAGAGGGAGACTTCCATCCAGTAGTACACCCCTCAAGAGCTCACAACAGCTGAGGCTAGGAGAGGTTGACAATCGGAGAAGAACTCAGTCCAGGCACCCCACATGGGTGACAGGGACACTAAGCCATCACCTGCTGTCTTCTGTCTCTCAGCATTACCAGGAAGCAAAGTCAGAAGCAAAGCTGGAACTCAGCCTGGACACTCACCAGAGATGCTGGCATCCCACGCAGGGACATAAGCATTTTACCAGATGCCCATCTGTCACTGGAGAATCCAATCCATTGACGTGTGAGGTAGATGAGTTAGAATCACTGATGCTGCTTTGTTAGGTGGTGTCTGGTTGTTTGCAGGCCCTTTTCTCTGATTCATTTGTGATGAGACGATGTTTTAAGGTGATATTCTTTAGTCTTTTTTATCTTCTGTATTCTTTATAGGTTTTGCTTTTTCAGCTACCATGAGCCTTAGACAAAATATGCATAGCTGTAACAGGGTATTTTAAGTTCAGAGTTATTTAACTTTGATCACATACTCCCTTTCCCCACTTTTTTTTTGGTTTCTGTGTCATGATTACCTTTTAATATTATACGACCTTAGTATATCATTGGCATTGTTTTTGCATATTTTGCCTTTTAATCTTTATGTCCAAACATAACTGACCTACATATCCAGATTACAGTACTAGGATGTTCCAAATTGACTCTGTGCATACTTTCCCAGTGACTTTCCTGTCTTTACCTGTGATGTTGTTAACTAGTGTCCTGCTATCTCAGCTTGCAGAACTTCCATGCATTTCTGGTCTTCATTGATTCCCAAAATATGAACAGTTCCCTCTCAGTGCACTCAGGTCGCTCCTGTGGGGTTTTCACTGCTTCTGGACTTTCCCATTCTCTCCTCGGATCATGTTTTCAAACACCCTGTGTTCAGGTTCATAATTTTCTACAGTACAGTCAGATCTGCTATTGATACTCTCTGTGGCACTTTTTAAACTTTTATTTAATAAACATAAATTTCCAAAGTACAGCTTATGGATTACAATGACTTTCCCCCCTCCCATAATTTCCCTCCCACTCACAACCCTCCCTTCTCCTGTTCCCTCTCCCATTCCATTCACATAAAGATGCATTTCTAATTCTCTTAATATACAGAAGATCAATTTAGTATATATTAAGTAAAGATTTCAACAGTTTGTATATATTAAGTAAAGATTTCAACAGTTTGCCCTCACACAGAAACATAAAGTGTAAAATACTGTTTGATTACTAGTTATAGCATTAATCCACATTGAACAACACATAAAGGACAGAGATCCTACATGAGGAGTAAGTGCATAGTGACTCCTGTTGTTGACTTAACAAATTGACACTCTTGTTTATGGCGTCAGTAATCACCCTAGGCTCTTGTCATGAGTTTCCAAGGCTATGGAAGCCTTTTGAGTTTGCCAACTTCGATCTTATTCTGACAGGGTCATAGTCAAAGTGGAAGTCCTCTCCTCCCTTCAGAAAAAGGTACCTCCTTCTTTGATGGCCCATTCTTTCCACTGGGATCTCACTAGCAGAGATCTTTCATTCAGGTCTTTTTTTGCCAGATTGTCTTGGCTTTCATGCTTATAATTCTCTCATGGGCTCTTCAGCCAGATCCGAGTGCCTTAAGGGCTGATTCTGAGACCAGAGTGCTGTTTAGGACATCTGTCATTCTATGAGTCTGCTGTGTATCCCGCTTCCCATGTTGGATCATTCTCTCCATTTTTTATTCTATCAGTTAGTATTAGCAGACACTAGTCTTGTTTATGTGATCCCTTTTACTCTTAGACCTATTAGTATGATCAGTTGTGAACTGAAATTAATCACTTGCACTAGTGAGATGGCATTGGTACATGCCACCTTGATGGAATTGAATTGGAATCCCCTGGCACGTTTCTAACTCTACCATTTGGGGCAAATCAGCTTGAGCTTGTCCCAAATCGAACATCTTCTCCCTCTCTTATTACCACTCTTATATTTAATTGAGATCACTTTTCACTTAAATTTAAACACCTAAGGATGGCCGGCGCCGCGGCTCACTGGGCTAATCCTCCGCCTAGCAGCGCCGGCACACCGGGTTCTAGTCCCGGTTGGGGCGCCGGATTCTGTCCCGGTTGCCCCTCTTCCAGGCCAGCTCTCTGCTGTGGCCAGGGAGTGCAGTGGAGGATGGCCCAGGTGCTTGGGCCCTGCACCCCATGGGAGACTAGGAAAAGCACCTGGCTCCTGGCTCTTGCCATCAGATCAGCATGGTGCGCCGGCCGCAGTGCGCAAGCCGCGGCGGCCATTGGAGGGTGAACCAACGGCAAAAGGAAGACCTTTCTCTCTGTCTCTCTCTCTCACTGTCCACTCTGCCTGTCAAAAAATAAAAAAAAAAAAATAAACACCTAAGGATAATTGTGTGTTAATTACAGAGTTCAACCAATAGTATTAAGTAGGAAAAAAAAAACACTAAAAGGGATAAAGTATTAAGTTGTTCATCAACAGTCAGGACAAGGGCTGATCAAGTCACCATTTCTCATAGTGTACATTTCACTTCAGCTGGTTTCTTTTTTTGTGCTCGGTTAGTTGTCACCAATCAGGGAGAACATATGATATTTGTCCCTTTGGGACTGGCTTATTTCACTCAGCATAATGTTTTCCAGATTCCTCCATTTTGTGGCAAATGATGGCATTTCGTTGTTTTTGACTGCTGTGTGGTATTCTATAGAGTACATGTCCCATAATTCCTTTATCTAGTCTACTTTGATGGGCACTAGATTGATTCCAGGTCTTAGATATTGTGAATTGAGCTGCAATAAACATTAAGGTGCAGACAGCTTTATTGTTTGCCAATTTAATTTCCTTTGGGTAAATTACAAGGAGTGGGAAGGCTGGGTTGTTTGGTAGGGTTATATTCAGGTTTCTGAGGAATCTCCAGACTGACTTCCATAGTGGCTTAAACAGTTTGCATTCCCACCAACAGTGGGTGGGTGTCCTTTTTCCTCATATCCTCACCAACATCTGTTGTTGGTAGATTTCTGAATGTGAGCCATTCTAACTGGGGTGAGGTAAAACCTCATTGTGGTTTTGATTTGCATTTCCCTGATGGCTAGTGATGCTGAACATTTTTTCGCATGTCTGTTGGCCATTTGGATTTCCTCTTTTGAAAAATGTCTATTGAGGTCCTTGGCCCATCTCTTAAGTGGGTTGTTTTGTTGTGGTGGCGTTTCTTGATCTCTTTGTAGATTCTGGTTATTAATCCTTTGTTGCTGGCATAGATTGCAAATATTTTTTCCCATTCCATCGGATGACTCTTCACTTTCCTGTTTCTTTTGTAGTACAGAAACTTCTCAATTTGATGCAATCGTAATTGTTAATTTTGGTTTTGACTGCCTGTGCTTCTGGGGTATTTCCCAAGAAGTCATTGCTGGTGCCTATATCTTGCAGGGTTTTTCCAATGTTCTCTAATAATTTGATGGTGTCAGGTCATAGATTTAGGTCTTTAATCCATGTTGAGTGGATTTTTGTGTAAGGTGAAAGGTAGGGGTCATGCTTCATGCTTCTGCATGTGGAAATCCAATTTTCCCAGCACCATTTATTGAATAGACTGTCCTTACTGCAGTGATTGGTTTTGGATCCTTGATCAAATATAAGTTGGCTGTAGATGTTTGGGTTGATTTCTGGTGTTTCAATTCTGTTCCATTGGTCTATCCGTCTGTTTCTGCACCAGTACCATGCTGTTTTGATTACAACTGCCCTGTAGTATGCCCTGAAATCTGCTATTGTGATGCCTCCAGCTTTGTTTTTGTTGTACAGGATTGCTTTAGCTATTCAAGGTCTCCTGTGTCTCCATATGAATTTCAGCATCCTTTTTTCCAGATCTAAGAAGAATGTCTTTGGTATTTTGATTGGTATTGCATTGAATCTATAAATTGCTTTTGGGAGAATGGACATTTTGATGATGTTGATTCTTCCAATCCATGAGCATGGAATATTTTTCCACTTTTTGGTATCCTCTTTTATTTCTTTCTTTAATATTTTGTAATTCTCATCGTAGAGATCTTTAACATCCTTGGTTATGTTCATCCCAAGGTATTTGATTGTTTTTGTGGCTATTGTGAATGGGATTGATCTTAGTTCTTTCTCAGCCGTGGCATTGCCTGTGTATACAAAGGCTGTTGATTTTTGTGCATTGATTTTATACCCTGCTACTTTGCCAAAATCTTCTGTGAGTTCCTATAGTCTCTTAGTAGTAGTTCCCCTAAGTAAAGAATCATATCGTCTGCAAAGAGGGATAGTTTGAGTTCTTCCTTCCCAATTTGTATCCTTTTAATTATTTTTCTTGCCTAATGGCTCTGGCTAACACTTCAAGAAGTATATTGAATAGCAGTGGTGAGAGTGGACATCCCTGTCTGGTACCAGATCTCAGTGGAAATGCTTCCAACTTTTCCTCATTCAATAGGATGTTGGCCGTGGGTTTTTCATAAATTGCTTTGATTGTATTGAGGAATGTTCCTTCTATACCCAGTTTGCTTAGAGTTCTATCATAAAAGGGTGTTCTATTTTATCAAGTGCTTTCTCGGCATCTATTGAGATAATCATATGGTTTTTCTTCTGCAGTCTGTTAATGTGGTGTATCACATTGATTGTTTTGCGAACATTGAACCATCCCTGCATACCAGGGATAAATCCCACTTGGTCTGGGTGGATGATCTTTCTGATGTGTTGTTGCATTCTATTGGCCAGAATTTTATTGAGGATTTTTGCATCCATGTTCCTCGGGGATATAGGTCTGTAATTTTCTTTCAATGCTGCAATTTTTTCTGGCTTAGGGATTAAGGTGCACTTTTTTGATTATATTCATTGTACTTTTAAATGACAGAATTTATGTTGGTTCTATGATTTCACTCTCTTGTTAAACTTATTTCTGGGTGATTTCATGTTTTACTGATATATTAAATTGTTTCTCTGCATTTTCCTGACATTACCCAAGCTTTCCTATGATAATGCTTCTGAATTCATTATCAGCTATATTGTAAATGTCCAGTTCTTTGGGTCACTTACTGGAATATTACGTTTAAGGCTGGTCAAGTTTCTACCTGCTTTGTGGCCTCACACTGATGTCCTGCATTTGCTGAGGCAGTAAGCTGTGCTGTTTTACTTGTTTTGGTGAGGAGAAGTCTTCCCCTAGAGAAAGGTGGAGTGGAAGAGCACTCAAGAGGGACCTCAGCAGTTCTGCACCACTGAGGGTGCAGCCGTGTAGCCTAAACAGCTCTGCTTGCTGATATGGGTATTCACAACACATGCCTGTGTCCTTAGAAACCAACACTTTGGATGTCCACAGTGGCAATAGGAGTTGCTGTGGTATCTATTGCAATGGCTCCAAGGGTTTCCTAAGCTCTTCTGCTCAACTCGGGGCATTGTCTAAGGGCTTCCTTCTTGTCATTGTGTGGTTCTCAGGCCTTCTCGTGGTGGCAGTGGCCCTGTGGTCTGATGAGTGGCACTCAGAGAGGAGACACTGATCTGAGGCGTGTAGCATGGGAACTGCAATTCTGGGTTTGGGAAGGTAACCGGACCAACACCCAGGGCAGATCTACACACACTTCCAGGAAGGGAAGGTATGCAAGTGTCAGGTGCCTGGGGAGCAGCCAGGCAGCAGGATGTAAGCATGGGTTGTACAGTGCTGCACTGCCTCTGTCATAGGTGGAACCTAGTTCTTCATTGAAGTTGAGCCAGCACTGCAAGCCACAAGCACAGAGAGACCTTGGTCCAGGGCCCAGCATACAAGATACCTACTGTGGCGGTGACTCCAGAGTCTGAGGTATGGGTGCGTGCAGCACAGCCATTGATCATGACCAGGGGATGCATGAGTTTTCAGTGTCAGTCTAAGTGTGGGAGTGTACAGAGACACTTTGTCTCCGGGGCTGAGGGTGTGACAATAGCTCCATTGTCCAGAGACATGACCAGTGCAATTTAGTAACCGAGTCTGGGTCTGGAGCAGGAGCATGCATGGAGAAGCCAGCCAAGACCCAGGATCTGGGGCAACCACAGTGTGTAGTACGAGACAGCTCCAGTCCCAAAGTTATGCAACAATGGCTGCTTCTTCTGGGGTAGGTGTGTGCATCAGTCTTTCTCCGCATGGGCGTTCCCAACAGGAATACCTCTTGGTTCCCTCTGTGACTAATGATGCCAGTGTTTTCTACAGCGCAGGCCACTAGGACCAAGCATTCCTTCCAGGTGATGGACACTGACAGCCTCAGCTGCTGACTCTCTGTCCAGCTGATTTCCTGCACATCTGATACCAGTCCACAGTGACCCATTATAATGCACTTCCCCTATGATTTGGGTCTGTGAGTGTCTTTAGATTCTTCAGTGGGCCCTGAACCGTTCTCAGGGCCATTTTGGTTTTGGATCCCCGTATATAAAGGAGAATTGGGTGAGAAGATGAAGATGAATGTCTTCTACTCTGCCTTGCTGGTCAAGTAGGACTATTGTTTTTCTTTATTAAAAAAAATCAAGAAAATATAAAATATCCAGAATATGTAGTTTTATTGATGTTAACAATTAATTAATTATTCAAAATTAATCCTTTATATTGTGTAGTGCACTGGCAGGTAGTACATTCAAGAGTGTTTACAATCACCACTTGAGTCTAATTCCAAACATCTTACCCCCAAAAGGAGCCCCATCGCTGCTAGTGCAGTTTGCCCCTTCCCACTTCCACTGCCCCATGATTCCTGTCCTAGATTATGCCCAAAAGAATTGAAAACAGGAACTCAAATACATATCCATACATATGCACAGCAATTCTATTCACAATAAGAAATGTGGAAATAGTTCAAATGTCCACCAACGAATCAATGGACAAATAAAAGCACACCTACAGTGTACCTAATTTTGCTAAGTAAATGGTGTTAATTACCAACAATGTAGTTTTTAAACTATGTACTTCATTTATGGTGAAAAAGTCAGATGAAAACCTTGTATATTTATTCTACTTATTTTATTTTTTTTTTATCTTTTATTTAATGAATATAAATTTCCAAAGTACGACTCATGGGTTACAATAGCTTCCCCCCCCATACCGTCCCTCCCACCAACAACCCTCCCCTTTCCCACTCCCTCTCCCCTTCCATTCACATCAAGATTCATTTTCGATTATCTTAATATACAGAAGATCAGCTTAGTATACCTTAAGTAAGTATTTCAACAGTTTGCTCCCACACAGAAACATAAAGTGAAAAATAATAGATGATTTTTTTAAAATGATGATGAAATCAGATCAGACCTATTGTCATGTTTAATCCCAGTGAGAGTCAAGTTGGGAATTGAAAATTTCTTTCTTTTTTTTTTTTTTTTTTTTTTTACAGAAGATCAGTTTAGTGTACATTAAGTAAAGATTTCAGTCGTTTGCACCCCCATAGAAACACAAAGTGAAATGTACTGTTTGAGTACTCGTTATAGCATTAAGCCTCAGTGTACAGCACGTTAAGGACCGAGATCCTACATGAGGAGTAAGTGCACAGTGACTCCTGTTGTTGACTTTACCAATTGACACTCCTGTTTATGGCATCAGTAATCTCCCTATGCACCAGTTATGAGTTTCCAAGGCTATGGAAGCCCCTTGAGTTCTCCGACTCTTATCTTGTTTAGACAAGGTCATAGTCAAAGTGGAGGTTCTCTCCTCCCTTCAGAGAAAGGCACCTCCCTCTTTGAAGACCTGTTCTTTCCACTGGGATCTCACTCACAGAGATCTTTTTGCCAGAGTGTCTTGGCTTTCCATGCCTGAAATACTCTCATGGGCTTTTCAGCCAGATCCGAGTGCCTTTAGGGCTGATTCTGAGGCCAGAGTGCTATTTAGGACATCCGCCATTCTATGGGTCTGCTGAGTATCTCACTTCCCATGTTGGATCACTCTCCCCTTTATTTATTCTATCGGTTGGTGTTAGCAGATACTAGACTTGTTTATGTGCTCCCTTTGACTCTTAGTCCTTTCATTATGATCAATTGTGAACTGAAATTGATCACTTGGAGTAGTGAGATGGCATTGGCACATGCCACCTTGATGGGATTGAATTGGAATCCCCTGGTATGTTTCCAACTCTACCAATTGGGGCAAGTCAGCCCGAGCATGTCCCAAATTATACATCTCTTCCCTCTCTTATTCCCACTCTTATGTTTAACAGGGATCACATTTCGGTTAATTTTCAACACTTAAGAATAACTGTGTGATAATTACAGAATTAAACCAGTCATATTAAGTAGAACAGACAAAAAAAAATACTATGAGGGATAATGTATTAAGTTGTCCATTAGCAGTCAGAGCTATGCTGATCAAGTCACCATTTCTCATAGTGTCCATTTCACTTCAGGAGGTTTCCTTTTTGGTGTTGAGTCAGTTGTCACCGATCAGGGAGAACATATGGTATTTGTCCCTTTGGGACTGGCTTACTTCACTCAGCATGATGTGTTCCAGATTCCTCCATTTTGTTGCAAATGACTGGATTTCGTTGTTTCTTACTGCGGTATAGTACTCTAAAGAATACATATCCCATAATTTCTTTATCCAGTCTACCGTTGATGGGCATTTAGGTTGGTTCCAGGTCTTGGCTATTGTGAATTGTGCTGCAATAAACATTAGGGTGCAGACCGCTTTTTTGTTTATCAATTTAAACTCCTTTGGGTAAATTCCAAGGAGTGGGATGGCTGGGTCGAATGGTAGGGTTATCTTCAGGTTTCTGAGGAATCTCCAGACTGATTTCCATAGTGGCTTGACCAGTTTGCATTCCCACCAACAGTGGGTTAGTGTCCCTTTTTCCCCACATCCTCTCCAGCATCTGTTGTTGGTAGATTTCTGTATGTGAGCCATTCTAACCGGGGTGAGGTGAAACCTCATTGTGGTTTTGATTTGCATTTCCCTGATTGCTAGTGACCTTGAACATTTTTTCATGTGCCTGTTGGCCATTTGGATTTCCTCTTTTGAAAAATGTCTATTGAAGTCCTTGGCCCATCTCTTAAGTGGGTTGTTGGTTTTGTTTTTGTGGAGTTTCTTATCTCTTTGTAGATTCTGGTTATTAACCCTTTATCTGTTGCATAGTTTGCAAATATTTTTTCCCATTCTGTCGGTTGTCTCTTCACTCTCCTGACTGTTTCTTTTGCAGTACAGAAACTTCTCAATTTGATGCAATCCCAATAGTTGATTTTGGCTTTGACTGTCTGTGCCTCCCGGGTCTTTTCCAGAAATTCTTTGCCTGTGCCAATATCTTGAAGGGTTTCTCCAATGTTCTCTAATAACTTAATGGTGTCAGGTCATAGATTTAGGTCTTTAATCCACGTTGAGTGGATTTTTGTGTAAGGTGTAAGGTAGGGGTCTTGCTTCATGATTCTGCACGTGGAAATCCAGTTTTCCCAGCACCATTTATTGAATAGACTGTCCTTGCTCCAGGAATTGGTTTTAGATCCTTGATCAAATATAAGTTGGCTGTAGATGTTTGGGTTGATTTCTGGTGTTTCAATTCTGTTCCATTGGTCTATCCATCTGTTTCTGTACCAGTACCATGCTGTTTTGATTACAACTGCCCTGTAGTATGTCCTGAAGTCTGGTATTGTGATGCCTCCGGCTTTGTTTTTGTTGTACAAGATTGCTTTAGCTATTCGAGGTCTCTTGTGCCTCCATATGAATTTCAGCATCATTTTTTCTAGATCTGCGAAGAATGTCTTTGGTATCTTGATTGGGATTGCATTGAATCTATAAATTGCTTTTGGGAAAATGGACATTTTGATGATGTTGATTCTTCCAATCCATGAGCATGGAAGATTTTTCCATTTTTTGGTATCCTCTTCTATTTCTTTCTTTAAGGTTTTGTAATTTTCATCGTAGAGATCTTTAACGTCCTTGGTTAAGTTTATTCCAAGGTATTTGATTGTTTTTGTAGCTATTGTGAATGGGATTGACCTTAGCAGCTCTTTCTCAGTCATGGCATTGCTTGTGTATACAAAGGCTGTTGATTTTTGTGCATTGATTTTATATCCTGCCACTTTGCCAAACTCCTCTATGAGTTCCAATAGTCTCTTAGTAGAGTTCTTTGGATCCTCTAAGTACAGAATCATATCGTCTGCAAAGAGGGATAGTTTGACTTCTTCCTTCTTGATTTGTATTCCTTTGATTTCTTTTTCTTGTCTGATGGCTCTGGCTAAAACTTCCAGAACTATGTTAAATAGCAGTGGTGAGAGTGGGCATCCCTGCCTGGTGCCAGATTTCAGTGGAAATGCTTCCAACTTTTCCCCATTCAATAGGATGCTGGCTGTGGGTTTTTTATAAATTGCTTTGATTATATTGAGGAATGTTCCTTCTATACCCAATTTGCTTAGAGTTTTCATCATGAAAGGGTGTTGAATTTTATCAAATGCTTTCTCTGCATCAATTGAGATAATCATATGGTTTTTCTTCTGCAGTCTGTTAATGTGGTGAATCACATTGATTGATTTGCGAATGTTGAACCATCCCTGCATACCAGGGGTGAATCCCACTTGGTCTGGGTGGATGATTTTCCTGATGTGTTGTTGTATTCTATTGGCCAGAATTTTATTGAGGATTTTTGCATCTATGTTCATCAGGGATATTGGTCTGTAATTTTCTTTCAGTGCTGCATCTTTCTCTGGCTTAGGGATTAAGGTGATGCTGGCTTCATAGAAAGAATTTGGGAGGATTCCCTCTTTTTCGATTGTTCTGAATAGTTTGAGAAGAAATGGGATTAGTTCTTCTTTAAATGTCTGGTAGAATTCAGCGGTGAATCCATCTGGTCCTGGGCTTTTCTTTGTTGGGAGGGCCTTTATTACTGTTTCAATTTCTGTTTCAGTTATGGGTCTATTTAGGTTTTCGATGTCTTCATGGTTCAATTTAGGTAGGTTGCATGTGTCCAGGAATCTATCCATTTCTGATAGGTTTTCCTGTTTGCTGGCGTACAGGTCCTTGTAGTAATTTCTGATGATTCTTTTTATTTCTGTGGTGTCTGTTGTTACGTTTCCTTTTTCATCTCTGATTTTATTGATTTGGGTCTTTTCTCTTCTTTTTTTAGTTAGTTGGGCCAATGGGGTGTCAATTTTGTTTATTTTTTCAAAAAACCAGCTTCTCGCTTGGCTGATTTTTTGTAATGTTTTTTTGGATTCAATCCTATTAATTTCTTCTCTGGTTTTAATTATTTCTCTTCTCCTACTAGATTTGGGTTTGGTTTGCTGCAGTTTTTCTAGGTCCTTGAGGTGCGCTGAAAGCTCATTTATTTGGTACCTTTCCAATTTCTTGGTATAGGCACCTATTGCTATAAATTTGCCTCTCAATACTGCTTTTGCTGTATCCCATAAGTTTTGATATGTTGTGTTGTTGTCTTCATTTACTTCCAGAAAGTTTTTGATTTCTCTTTTGATTTCTTGAATGACCCAGTGTTCATTCAGGAGCATGTTGTTCAGTCTCCATGTGTTTGCATACTTTCTGGGGTTTCCTGAGTTGCTAATTTCCAGCTTCATCCCGCTGTGGTCTGAGAAGCTGCATGGTATGATTCTAATTCTTTTAAATTTGCTGAGACTTGCTTTATGGCCTAGTATGTGGTCAATCCTAGAGAAGGTTCCATGCGCTGCTGAGAAGAATGTGAAGTCTGTAGATCTAGGGTTGAAAGTTCTGTATATATCTGTTAGATCCATTTGGGCTATAGTGTCATTTAAATCTGCTGTTTCCTTGTTGATCTTCTGTCCGGATGATCTGTCTATTTCTGAGAGTGGAGTATTGAAGTCCCCCAGTACTATTGTATTGGAATCTAAATCTCCCTTTAAGTCCCTTAACATATCTTTTAAATAGACCGGTGCCCTGTAATTAGGTGCATATACATTTATAATAGTTACATCTTCCTGTTGAATTGAACCCTTAATCATTATATAGTGTCCCTCTTTGTCTCTCTTAACAGTTTTTGTATTAAAGTTTATTTTGTCTGATATTAATATGGCTACACCTGCTTTTTTTTGGTTTCTGTTGGCATGGAATATCTTTTTCCAACCTTTCACTTTCAGTCTGCATGCCTCTTTGTTAGAGAGATGTGTTTCTTGTAGGCAACAAATAGTTGGGTTGTGTTCTGTGAGCCAGTCAGCTAAACGGTGTCTTTTAACTGAAGAATTCAGACCATTAATGTTCAATGTGACTATTGATACGTAGTGACTTTGCCCTGCCATTTTCCCGGAAATATTTTCTAGTATATGCTTTGAGCTTCCCATGCTCTTTTACTGGTAGGTGTTCTTCCCTTCCCTTCTTTCATATTGATGGCCGTGTTTCTGTGTTTCTGAGTGTAGCACATCTTTAAGTATCTTTTGCAGGGCCGGACGAGTGGCCACAAAGTCTTTCAATTTCTGTTTGCTATGAAAGGTCTTTATTTCACCTTCATTCACAAATGAGAGCTTGGCAGGATATAATATTCTGGGCTGGCAATTTTTCTCTCTTAGCACCTGTGCTATGTCTCGCCATTCCCTCCTAGCTTGTAGGGTTTCTGATGAGAAGTCAGCTGTGAGTCTGATTGGAGATCCTCTGAGAGTAATCTGACGTTTCTCTCTTGCACATTTTAGGATCTTTTCTTTATGTTTCACTGTGGTAAGTTTAATTACCACGTGTCGTGGTGAGGATCTCTTTTGGTCATGTTTATTGGGGGTTCTATGAGCTTCCTGTACTAGGATATCTCTGTCCTTCTCCAAACCTGGAAAGTTCTCTGCTAGTATCTCACTAAAAAGGCCTTCCAATCCTTTCTCTCTCTCCATGCCTTCAGGAACTCCTAGAACTCGAATGTTGGTTTTTTTGATAGTATCCTGTAGATTCCCAACAATATTTTTTAGGTTTCTAATTTCCTCTTCTTTTCTTTGGTTTGACTGTATGTTTTCCTGTGCTCTATCTTCTAAGTCCGATATTCTCTCTTCTGCTTCACCCATTCTGTTTTTAAGGCTTTCTAATGTGTTTGTCATTTGATCTATTGAGCTCTTCATTTCATTTTGATTTCTCTTCACTATAACACTTTCCTGTTCTACTAGTTTCTGAGTTTCATTTTGACTCTTCCTTAAAATTTCGTTTTCACGAGAGAGATTTTCAATCTTGTCCATTAAGGATTTCTGTAGTTCAAGGATTTGCTTTTGAAAACTTCTAAATGTTCTTATCATAAATTTTTTGAAATCCGTATCTTGCATTTCTTCTATCTCATCATCTTCATACTCTTGGCTTGGGGTGTTTTGCTTATTTGGAGGCATCATAGTGTCATCGTTGATCTTGCTCCCTCTATTTCTGTGTTTGTTACTCGGCATAGTTAATTCTTCTTGCGTCACTGTGCATTTTTTTTTTCTTTTCTTTTTTTTTTTTTTTTATTTATACTGTGTCCATGTTAAGTGGACTGCCTGCTGTTGGAGGAGCCTTGGAGGCTTGAGATGGGTGCGGCCTGAGAGCTCTGCCTGGTTCTTCCAGGTTAAGGGTGTGCAAAGGTGACACCCTCAGGTTATGCGTGGTAAATCTCTCTCTTTTTATTTATTTATTTATTTTATTTATTCAGGGGGTAAGTAACACCGCAGGGCAGGGCTGTGCAGAATTGATGGTATTTAGCTTCCAGTCTTTGGCTCCTCTGGACTCCCACTGGGTTGCCTAGGCTACTGAATTGTAGTGACTCAGTTCCTTAGCTCTCCCCCATTGATATGTAAATCCAGAGCGCAGGCCTGCTCTTTGTCTCTTGGGAATTCTAGCCTTCCAGCCTTGTAACCTTTGCAAGGTTAGGGGGAAGAGAAACCCCGAAGCTTTTTTTTTTCCTTCTTTCCGGTAGTGAGTTTGCTGCACTTTCCGGCCCCCCTCTAGATTCTGACCCCCGTTTCCCCACCAATGTCTCGGGTTATTGAGCTCACCTCCCCTTCCAGCGCCGATGTGTGGAGCGTCCCAAGTCTCCCCGCTGTTGTCTGTGTGGCATGCACTCCCCTTGGAGCACTGGGGCTTCTGCGGCTCTGTCCCGCGACTTGGCTTCCGCGCGGTGGGCGACCTTGTTCTCCCAGTAGGTCCTCCGATTCACGATTCCCGTGCAATTTTTTCCTGGTTCTTTTTTCTGCGGCTACCGTAACTCCCCTTTTATTAAACTAAATTTTCCCGGACTATCGGTGCGCGCCCTCACTATTCCGCCATCTTGACTCCGCCCCCTTGTCTCCCTATTCTACTTATTTTAAAGTAGGTCACCAAAGATGACCAATAATATTTTCAAGTTTTAAAGATCAAAAAATCAATGACAATTAAACTCATTTGTCAGTATGAGTCAACATTATTATTAAAACAATAAATTCACCACATGTGGTGAATTTTTTTAATAAATATAAATTTTTTAATAAATATAAATTTCCAAAATACAACTTTTGGATTATAGCAGCTTTTTCCCCCCATAACCTCCCTCCCACCTGCAACCATCCTATCCCCCACTCCCTCTCCCATCCCATTCACATCAAGATTCATTTACAATTATCTTTATATACAGGAGATCAATTTAGTATATACTAAGTAAAGGTTTCAACAGTTTGCACCCACACAAAAACACAAAGTGTAAAGTACTGTTTGATCACTGGTTGTGCCGTTAATTCACATAGTACAACACATTAAGGACAGAGATCCTTAGGGAGAATAAGTGCACAGTGACTCCTGTTTTTGATTTAACAACTGAAACCCTTATTTATGAAGTCAGTAATCACCCAAGGCTCTTTGCTTTTTAATTTTATCTCCCAAAATGAAGGAGAAAATTCAGCAGTTGTTTTTCTGTGTTCAGGTTAGTTAACTCAACATGATGTCCCCCAGTTGCATCCATTTTGTTGCAAATGGTAGAATTTCATTTTTTTAATAATGGATCCATTGTGTGTACATGCCATAACAGTGAGATAGATGTTATCCACTGCTTCACCCACCTCCAACATGTCTAGAATAGCTGTGGCTGGGCCAGCTCCAGGTCCTGAGTGTCGCTCCCCCTCTTCATGGAGGAACGACACTAAGCCCTGCCTAGGCTTCATATCCGAGTCGCGGCACCATTATGTCGCTCCCCCTCTTCATGGAGGAGCAACACAGGACCCTGCGCTGTTCTTTCATCTGCTCAGCCCTCCCCGGGTTTGCTGCTGGTTCTTCCCGGGTTGGCTACTATCCCTTCCACCTCCGTGGAAGGGCAGTTCCCCCTGGCCACATTCCCCACTTCCGCAGGGGAGCGGCACACCGCCGGCCAGCTTTCTCGGGGGCTGCACGGGTTCCCTTAGATGTTCCCCATAGATGTTCCCCGGTGCATGCCGTCTCTCTCCTCCTTTATAGTCCTCCTCCGCCAATCCTAACTCGGCTGCCCACACGCCGAGTACGCTGCTCTCCTCCAATCAGGAGCAAGTCCTACAGTTTATTAGTTGAACTGGAGGCAGCTGTGCGGAAGCTGTTTACTTCTCTCCCAGCGCCATATTGTGGGAGAGCAGATGCATAGAATAAGTCTTAATTCCAGTAACTTAGTCCAGTCCGGATTGCTCCCCACACTGAGAAATGAGCTCAATTGGGTCTCCCATGTGAGTGACAGGAACACAACTACTTGAGAGCTCACCTACTCCCTCCTAAAGTGTACATTAGCAGGGAGCTGGAGTTCAGAGTTAAGCCAGGACTTGAAGTACGAACTCCAGTATGGGAACCTGTATTCCACTACCATCTTAAGCATTAACCAAATGCTCAACCTGTAATATTTTAAAATCTTATCCTTTATATGGCTTTGACCATTGTTAAATAAAAGTATTATTTTATTGATGAATATAACACATGTAGGCTAAAAACCTAGATGAATTAGAGCCGTGCTTGTACCTAGCAGTTTTAATAAAGAATGGTGCTGGAGCCAGCACTGTTGCACAAGAGACAAACCTCCAATCATGTTACTGGCACCACACGTCAGAGTGCTAGTCAAGTCCCAAAATCCACCTTTCTGTTAACACCTAGGGAAGCAGCAAATAATGAAATAATTGCTGAGAAACCCAACCACCCATGTGGTAACCTGGATGGAGTTCCTGGTTCCCAATTGACTTTGGCTAGAAGCCATTTTGGGAGTGAAATGCAGATGAAGGACAGATGCCTCTCTCTCTGTCTCTTTCTCTCTGCTTCTCTTTATCTGAGTGTATATGTGTGCATCTCTCTCTCTCTCTCTCTCTCTCTCTCTCTCTCTCCCTGCTTTTCTAATACTTATATTAATTAAAAGATATAATTTAATAGAATTGATCATTTTTCTATAGAGTCATGAATCCAACATTTAATTTGTGACTCCTTGTCCCTCCTGATGTCTACCTATCTAGAATCAATATTCTCTTTTACATTTAAATCCACAGACTTCTCTTGGGAGAGTCTTGCCACACTGGTCCACTCTCAGATCTCTGAACTAGCTCTCCTATATAGTCAAAGTCAACAGCCCCAAGCATTTTCTGCATGAGATTTGCCCAAAGAGGACCAACTCTGCTTTAGTTTACAAAAAATAAACGATGAGTTGACCCAGTCACAGTAAGCCCACATACTCACCCACATGTAGCCACAGGTCACCAATGATCTATCTTCAGTTCTTCATTCTTTTACAAAAGCAAGATGCTGTGCTAGGTAGTTGGAAATGTTAAGGCAAGAATCATTGGAACCTCAGTTGGGACTAATCTGTGACAGATAAATTTCCACCTGTGCATCCTGTCTGCTAATCATCTGTCTTCAATGAATCCAGAGCTCTCCAAGCTAGGAGACACTGTAGTGATAATTCAGTGGCAATTGTGCCATTGGGATAAGGGGAGGGAGCAGATCCTTTTTCTGTTTTCCAGACAGAGCCTGTGAGTCCACTGGCTCTCACTAGGGGATCTCATAGCCTCCCAGGTCTCAGAGTTCCTAAAACTGCTCCTGCCCTGAACCTACCAGCTCCAGCAAAGATCCTACTTCATGGGAAAAAAAAACTAGGACAGCCAGGACTTGAGAAATATGTCGTCATTCAAACCCATGCCTTCAACATAGACCTGTGTCTCTAAAATGCATTCCTGGACTCCAGGCTAGCCACTCTTCACCTGTGCACACTGACGTTGAGAGCAGAAATCAAAGTTATATGGAGTTTTCCCATCCCTTGCTTTGCATTGGACTATCTCTTGACACCAATCAAGAGCCACCAGGCCCATTGGCTAAAGGAATAAAGCCATCTAGAGACAAATTTCTCTCTGGAATCCCTGGAGGCTATTAATTGGGCACTGTTGGAAACAGAGAAGTGTTTCACAAACATCACAGTTGACTCTCCATATGTTGGCAAATATAGAAATGTGGACTCATTCTGTCTGAGTTATACCTCATGAAAACCTTTCATGTAGAGTACCTAAAGTATGTTATGTTACTAAGCTGGTGGTGGGTAGATCACACAGGGAACACAGGAGCTCTCCTGGCAACAATGAGATGGAGCTATGCTAACTCGGCAACAGCAGTGCCAAGTCATATAAAACCCACTTTTACATTCAATGACTGTTTATAGCCATTGTCCCCATTAAACTAGGTTCATTCATTTTTTATTTTTAAACTTCTTATTTAGTGAAGTATCAAAAATTTACTGCAGTATAATTTGAATATTATAGGGAAAAAGAAAGAGAGGTAGAGAGGGTGGAAGGAGGGAGGGAGGAAGGGAGAAAGGGCATATCTTTGTATTCTTGGATTTGTGTCTGAAGTCATATTGAATCTATTAAAATTGAAATTAAAACATTAATAATTCAATAAACATTACTGACCAAATTAAATGTCCAGGTTTCATTGAAAATCACATATTATATCAAGTACCAAAAAATCTCAATTTGATTTTAAAAAGGCATTCAACAGATGTCAACTTCATGGTGAAGAGATTTGAATGACACAGCCAAGAGTTTAAAGGAGGCATCATGAAAATGCTTCAACCAGCATTACTAAAGAGCTTGACATAAATTTTGAAAAATAGAAAATATAGTGAAAATATAGAAAGTTTAACTCAAGAAACTGGAGACACTAAGAAGTATCGAACAAAAATTCTGGAGCTGAAAAGTACCGTGACTGAAGATTTAAGAACTCAGTGATCAGGTCAACAGCAGAAGGATGGTGCAGAGGAAAACATTAGTGAACTGTAATATAGGACAAAATGAATCACCAGCTCATCAGAAGAAAGTAGAGTGATACAAAGTGAGCAGAACGTTGTGGATCTATGGACTGGAAAAGAGATCACTCGTTTTTCTGGAGACCTGTGTACAGCAGAAAGAGGGGACAGTGGTTGCTACATCTGAAAAAAAAAGCACACCCTATAGATTCTAGGAGATAAATGAATTCCAAATAGGGTAAACTCAGTAAATCCACACCCAGGCATAGTGTAGGCAAACTTCTGGTAATGGGAGACAAAGATAAAAATGTGAAAGCAGAGAAAGACGAACAATATAGTACCTATGAGAAAAAATATCTCAAGTGACAGTGAATTTCTCAGAACACAGAAAGAAATAACACAGTATCGTTAAGTGCTAAAGAAAAGAAGTGTCAGAATACAGAATTCTAAATACCATAAAAATAAAGAGATAACAAAGGCAGCTCCAGTCCCAGAGTTATTCAACAATGGCTGCTTCTTCAGGGGTAGCTGTGTGCCTCAACATTCCCCTCTCTGGGAGTCCCCGCCAGGAATGGCTCTTGGTTCCCTCTGTGGGGAAAGGTGCTGGTGTCTTCTACAGTGCAGATCACTGTGTCCTAGTGAATCCTGCCAGGTGATGGATTCGTACAGCCTCAGCTTTTGCCTCTGTGCCCAGCTAATCTCCTGGCACCGCTGATGTGCCAATATTATCCATGGTCCATTGTGAATGGCTATTTTCTATGATTTTGCCTGTGTGTGGCTGCAGACCCTTTAGTGGACTCTCAAGCCTTCCCAGGGATATTTTGGTGTTTGTATCCCTGTCTATATTTGCAGAAATGGGTTGGGAAAAGTGAGGAGTAATTTCTTCTACTCTGCCTGGTAGGTCAAGGAATATTGTTTTATATTTATATAAGAAATCAAGAAAATAGCATTAAATATTAAATTAAATATTGAGATTTAATGCTATAACGAGTACTCAAACAATATATTTCACTTTGTGTTTCTATGGGGGTGCAAACTGTTGAAATCTTTACTTAATGTATACTAAACTGATCCTCTGTAAAAAAAAAAAAAAAAAAAAAAAAGAAAGAAATTATCAACTCCCAACTTGACTCTCACTGGGATTAAACATGACAATAGGTCTGAGCTGATTTCATCATCATTTAAAAAAATCATCTATTATTTTTCACTTTATGTTTCTGTGTGGGAGCAAACTGTTGAAATCCTTACTTAATGTATACTAAGCTGATCTTCTGTATATTAAGATAATCGAAAATGAATCTTGATGTGAATGGAAGGGGAGAGGGAGTGGGAAAGGGGAGGGTTGTGGGTGGGAGGGACGGTATGGGGGGGAAGCCATTGTAATCCATAAATCGTACTTTGGAAATTTATATTCATTAAATAAAAGTAAAAAAAAAAGAAATCAAGAAAATAGAAAACTTTCAGGATGTGTAATTTTATTGACTGAGTTCTCATATAAAATTAATGCTTTTAAATTGAACAATTCAGTGACAGGTAGTACAGTCAAGAAGTTTTGCAGTCAGTGCTTGTATCTAATTCCAAACATTTTATCACCCCCAAAAGATGCCCCATTTGTATTCAAGTAGGTTGCTCCTCATATTGCCACTCTCCGATGATTCCTCACCCAGATTATGCCCAGAAGAAGTGAAAACAGAAACTTTAACAAATACATGTCCAAATGCATAAAACCTGGAAGAAGCTCCTGGCTCCTGACTTAGGATCAGCACATCTCTGGCCATAGTGGCCAATTGGGGATGGAAGATGTCCCTCTCCCTCTCCCTCTCCCTCTCCCTCTCCCTCTCCCTCTCCCTCTCCTTCTCCTTCTCCCTCTCCCTCCCCCCCTCCATCTCCTTCTCTCTGTGTGTAACTGTGACTTAAAAATAAATAAACAAAAAATCTTTTCTTAAAAAAGAAAAACAATAGAAAAAAACATGGAAACAGTTCAAATGTCCACCAAAAAAAAATCCATGGGTAAACAAATTAAAGTCTGTCTATGGGGTATCTAATTGTAAAGAATTTGTGTTCAGGCTAGTACTGTGGCATAGCAGGTTAAGCCGCCACCTGCAGTGCCAGCATTTCATATGGGCACTAGTTTCGAGACCTGGCTGGTCCACTTCTGATCCAGCTCTCTGCTATGGCCTGGGAAAGCAGTAGGAGATGGCCCAGTCCTTGGGCGCTGCACCCATATAGGAAACCTGGAAAAAGCTCCTGGCTCCTGACTTAGGATCAGCACATCTCTGGCCATGGTGGCCAACTGGAAAGGAAAGACCTCTCTCTCCTTTCTCTCCCTCTCTCTCTATCTCTGCATCTCCTTCTCTCTGTGTGTAACTGTGACTTACAAGTAAATAAATACATCTTAAAAAAAAAAAAAAGAATGAAATGGGCCGGCACTATGGCGCAGTGCACTAACGCCCTGGCCTGAAGCGACAGCATCCCTTATGGGTGCCAAACCTGGCTGCTCGACGTCCCATCCAGCTCTCTGCTGTGGCCCGGGAAAGCAGTAGAAGATGGCCCAAGTCCTTCGGACCCTGCACCCATGTGGGAGACTGGGAAGAAGCTCCTGGCTCCTGGCTTTGGATCGGCACAGCTCCGGCTGTTGTGGCCATCTGGGGAGTGAACCATCTGATGGAAGACCTTTCTCTCTCACTCTCTCTCTCTCTGCCTCTCTTCTCTCTGTTTAACTCTGACTTTCAAATAAATAAATCTTTTTTAAAGAAAGAGAGAGAGAGAGAGAGAGAGAGAGAGAGAGAGAGAGAGAGAGAGAGAAAGAATTGGTGGTAATCGCTGACAATGTAATTTTTAAACCGTGTACTTTCTTCTTGTTGGAAAAAGTAAGATGAAAACATTGATATTTATCCCACTTATTTAAAAATGAATTATCAAAGACAGTCTGCTATTTAGACCAATAATATTGTAAAATTTTAGAGATCAAAATCAATGACAGTACAACTCATTTGTCATTCTGAGAAAAAATATTATCAAATCAATAAATTCACCACATGTGGGAAGAACAAAATAGCCTTAACAAAATCACATGGAAAATTTTGCACAACTGCATTGTTAGCTGAGTCAAGTCTAGTCTGCAAATTGTGATTATGTCAGTAATGTGACCAACGAAAACCATGATCATTGTCAGTAACCAACTTATAACAAACCAAATGCAGATACTGGGTTTTGCTTCTAATCTTATCAGTTCTGATCAAAGCCTTGAGTAACAAAGTTACAATTGTCACATTTATTCTACCAGTAAAACATCCCACCATCCTCCCTGTGCCATGCTCAAGGCACACTTTTGTAAAAGTATCATGTCACACAAAGCATCAGTACTGTCACTCACAGTGGTACTAAGATGATGCCTAAAGGTGACCACCACCTGATCTCTTACTATACAACTGACACACTTACTCATATGTGCATTCGGACAGCGTCACAGCCACAGGCAGACTTCTTCCACCTCTGATTAGATTTCATCCAATCTTAAACAAATTTTTGTATGGTAGGGAAAATCTTAATTATCCAGTCTTTACCCCACAGTTCGCAATACATCTTTACTTGAGGCAATTCAACTTCAGTGCTTTGCTTGTAAAACCAACCTGGCAAACCAATGAAGCCAACAATGTCTTTATTTCAGCCATATTCATTTATGTGATTTCTTCCTAGGGAGAATTAGAATTATAAAGATTTTATGCCTGAATATATAATTAATATTCATTTTATATACAGAAAATTAAAAATAATTGTATTGAGAATCTGCAATGAGTTTACAGATTGAAGGACAGTCAGACATCAATGTGTGTATGTGTGTGTATGTGTGTTGTTACTGACCACTGAGTACCATGACCCGGGTCACCTATGCTTGTATGACTTGCTATTCTTTTTTTTTTTTTGACAGGCAGAGTGGACAGTGAGAGAGAGAGACAGAGAGAAAGGTCTTCCATTACCATTGGTTCACCCTCCAATGGCCGCCGCGGCCAGCGCACTGCAGCCGGTGCACCGAGCTGATTCGAAGGCAGGAGCCAGGTGCTTCTCCTGGTCTCCCATGGGGTGCAGGGCCCAAACACTTGGGCCATCCTCCACTGCCTTCCCGGGCCACAGCAGAGAGCTGGCCTGGAAGAGGGGCAACCGGGACAGAATCCAGCGCCCCAACCGGGACTAGAGCCCAGTGTGCTGGCGCCACAAGACAGAGAATTAGCCTATTGAGCTGCAGTGTCAGACAACTTGCTATTCTTAATACCCAGGAATTTTATTCTCTACCTCCTTACAATTACCACAAGTACATACACATAACCACAGATTGTCAGCTTTGAGATTCCACCTGCATCAAATAGATTCATGTATTCAGGGTGTTCATTAAAATCATTTATTTTAATGATTTACAACAAATGAAAACAAGATGAGGGACAATATTTTTATCTCAATGTAAAGAAGATGTTCAGAGTTTTCAGAAAGGATTATCAGGTCAGCTCCTAATTTAAGATAAATAATCAAAGATGAAAAAAGTAATAAATATACAATTTGGGGGCCAGTGTTATGGTGTAGCAGGTAAAGCCGCCACCTGAAGAGCCGGCATCCCAAATGGGTGCCAGTTCATATTCCAGCTGCTCCACTTCCGATCCAGCTGTCTGCTATAGGCTGGGAAAGCCTTAGAAGATGGCCCAAGTCCTTGGGCCCCTGTACCCATCTGGCAGACATGGAAGAAGCTCCTGGCTTGGATTGGTGCAGCTGCAGCCAATTGAGAGTGACCCAGTGGATTGAAGACTTCCTCTCTCTCTCTCTCTCTCTCTCTCCATCTCACCTTCTCTGTGTAACTCTGACTTTCAAGCAAATAAATATTGAAAAAATATGTACAAATGTGCTGAAGTTTGGTACATGCAGGAAATTCTGGATTCAACTGTGGAAATGCTGCACCCTCCACTGAGGAGCTGTGGTTCTACTTCCCCCTGCACAGGGCACCCCTGAGAGCCTGGTGCACCTGCTTGTTGCGCAGGGTGTAGATGACAGGGTTCAGCACTGGGGTCAGCACCGTGTTCACCAGAGCAGCCTGTCTATTGAAGTCCACCCTGCTCGTCTGCTTTGGCTTCACATAGATGAACAGACAGCTGCCGTACATGAGAGAGAGGACGATGAGGTGAGACGAGCAGGTGGAGAAAGCTTTCTGCCGCTCCTTGGCTGATGGGAGCCTCACGATGGTGACTATGATGTTGCTGTATGCGATGATGGTTACAAGGAGGGATGTAAAAATAACCAAAAAAGCAACATCAAAGAACAGCATTTCAACAGACCTGGTATCAGAACAGGAGAGCTTAGCCAAGGGCCCAAAATCACAGAAGAAGTGGGGGATGACATTGGGGCCACAGAAGGACAACTGGGAAAGATGGACAACTGGGACCACCATGAAGAGGAATCCCAAAGTGAAGCAGGCAGTGACCAGCAGGGAACACACCCTGGGGCTCATGATGCTGGAGTAACGCAGAGGTCTGCAAATGGCCAGGTACCGATCCAGAGACAGCACTGCCATAAGGAAGAAAGTTGTTGACCCCAGGAAAAAAAAGAAAAAAGTTTGTGTGAAGCAGGCAGCAAAGGAAATGGCTTGCCTCCCTGACAGGAAGATGGCCAGCAGTTTAGGAATCACCGTGGTTATGAAGCAGGATTCCACAAAGGAGAAAGTGCTGAGGAAGAAGTACATGGGTGTGTGGAGGTGATGGTCAGCCCAGGTGATGGTGATGATGAGCGTGTTTCCCATGATGGAGGCCAGGTACGCCAGCAGGTGCACCAGGAACAGTATTTTCCCCAGGTGCTGGACAGCAGGGAAGCCCTCCAGGATGAACTCCTGGACTGCTGTCCTGTTCCATGCATCCAGCATCATTAGCTTTTTCTTTCCATCATTACTTCTCACCAAATTCTCTTGCTGTCTCAAGACTGAAGAAAGGAGAACTTTATATCATTAAACATATATGGCCTGGGTAATGGCCCTTTTTATATGAGAATACTTTTTTAAATCTTTTTGTTAATATTTTCATGTTATCTCTTTCAAAGTGAGAAACCTCCTAGCCATTGTTTCACACCCGTCAACTCCCATGTATACAACAGCTCCAACTCTGCCAATCCATAATCATGAAGTGTGAGCTGAATCTGGTGTCCCAGTTGGTGACAGGGACCCATCTAAGTAGCCATTACCACTCTCCTATAGGGAGGAAGCTGGAGTTAGTAATATGGCCAGAAACTGACACAGGAACTTCTATATGGGAAGCAAGCATTCCATCTAGCATCTTATTGTATAGATTTTTCCCATTATTATACAAAAATAATTTTTATCTATGAATAAAATGAATGCAGCCCTAAAACCTGGATAAATTACAACTTTGTCTATAGCTCCAAGTCTATGTAAAAATGATGTAGGAGCTAGCACTGCTGTATGGCAGGAAAGCTTCTATATGTTGCTAGCATCTTACGTCACAGTGCAGGTTGAAGTTCAGTATAACCAATGCCAACGCCCCCAATCCTTTTAATCTATGAGATCTACTCAAAGAGGAATGGGACTCTGCTTCATCTTACTACGATTAAATGAAATTAAACTCCATCCACATGGAGTTCCCAGTCAACAATGCTGCACCTGTAGATCTTCACACTTCTGAAAAAAATCAAGATGCTGGGCTGGGCTCTGAGTACTGTATGAAAACAAACAAAAAGACTTGCACTGAGATGCCCCTATGCTGTCCCAGAGAGAAGTTCAATGTGTATATCATGTGAGCTCTTTATCTTCCGTGCATCCAGAGCTTTCCAAAACAGGGGAGGCTGAAGTTATAACTGAGTGGCAAACGTGCCACTGAAATAAAAAAAGGGGAGCACATCCTCTCTCCAAACTTTAGAACTTGGGTGTGAGTCCACTTGCACCACCAAAGGGATCTCATAGCCTCATTAGAGGCCCCAGGTCTCCCAGATCCCCAACATGTTCCTACTCCTGAATCAGCCGGCTCCAACAAAAGAACTTGCTTCCTGGAGAAAAATGACCCAGGATAGCAAAGGGACAAGAAATTGGCTCCTGACTTAACCTGGTGTGTTACACATAGATCATGAGTATATGTCGTGTGTTCGGGGATTGGGTCTCCTATTCTTACCTCAGTAGACAGGAGGACACTCATGCTGTTGAGAGAAGAAATTAAAGTTATATGGAATTGTCCCATTGTTGGTTTGTCACTGGCCTGTCTCTTGACACCAATTAGGATCTACCAGGACAATTGGCCACAGACATCATTAGGAGAAGATGGAACAAAGCCATCTAGAGACCAGTGTCCCTCCAGGATCTCTGTTGGATACTAATTGGGTACTCTTGGAAATAGAAAACTTATTATACAAGCCTCACATTTGCTCTTTCATTACGATTGCAAATATAATAATATGGACTTACAGGTGTCTGAATTCTTCCCAGGAAAAGTCTTTGAAAGTAGGGCGCCTGTAGTTACTATAATAACAATATAGTTTATAAAGTCCCGATTGCATTATGTTACTAAGGTGGTGGTAGATAGGTCAAATAGGAAAACTGCATCCTCTCCCGGCTGCATCGAGTTGTAGCTCCCCCTAACTCTGGCAGAGCAGTGCAAAGTTAGGCTATAATTAAGAGCCAGAGTCTCATAACATTATGCCCAAAATAAATTTCCAGGTTTCATTAAAAATCGCTGTAATAACAAAAACTAAAAAAAATCCTCAATTTGATTGTAAAGACATCCAAAGTATCAACATCAAGATGACATAGATACATGAATTATATAAAAGTTTAAAGCACTTATCATAAAAATGCTTCAAAGGGAATTCAAAAACGCTGAAACTAAATTCTGAAAAATGAAAATCTCAGCAATAATGCAGAATGTTTCAGCCAAGAAACAGAAGACATAAAGAAGAATAAAACAAAAAATTTTGGAGCTGAAAAGGACAGTAAGTGAATATTTAAGAACTCAATGATGAGTGCAACAGCAAATGGGTGGTACAGAATGAGGAATATTAGTGGATTATACGCAGAATGAAATTAATTACCAATGTCATCACCAGAAAGAGAATGATAAAATGTAAACAGACCCTAGTGGGTCTGTGGGACTATGGAAAAGATCAATCACATTTTTGAAATCCTACAAAGAGCAGAAACAAGGCAAGATTGTTACACATCTGGAAATAAACAAACCCAAGAGATTCAAGAAGATCAACAGATCCCAAATAGGATAAACTCAATAAGCTCCTTCCAGGACGCAGTGTAGTTAAACTTCTAGTAATTAGAGACAAAGAAAATGTGAAAGCAGAAAGAGAGAAACAATATGTTACCTATGAGGAAAAATAACTCAAATGACAGTGAATTTCACATCTGACACCACAGAGGCTAGAAAGAAATAACACAATATTTTCAAGTGGTAAAGAAAAGAAATGTCAGTATATAGAATTATAAATACTTATGAGTTAAGTGAAGATAAAGACATTCTCAGATGAAGGAAAACCAAGTATCTGTCACAAGCATAAACAAAATGCTAAGTATGAAACAAGATCCTTACCTTACAGCCTATACAATAATCAACTGACAATAGATAGGGATCTAATCTAAGATGTGAAACCAGGAAATTACTAGAGGAAAATATAGGGGAAACACTGACATAGGCAAAGACTTCTTCCATAAGACCCTAGAAGCCAAGGCAATAAAGCCCAAAATAGACAAATGAGATTACATAAATCTAAGAAGTCTCTGCACAGCAAAGAAAAGTAAAGTACAGAGGCAACACACAGAATAGGAGAAAATACTTGCACACTATACATCTGATGAAGGATTAATATCCAGTATATATAAGGAGTTCAAGAAACTCAGCAACAACAAAAACAATCCGATTAAGAAATGGGCTAAGAGGGACCACTGCTGTGGCACAGCAGGTAATGCTGCTGCCTGTGGTGCCAGCATCCCATACTGGCAGCAGTTCAAGTCCCAGTGGCTCCACTTCCAAACCAGGTCCCTACTAATGCACTTGGGAAAGCAGCAGAAGATGGCCCAAGTCTTTTGACCCCTGCATCCATGTGGAGATCTGGAAGAAACTTCTGGCTCCTGGCTTCTGATCAGCCCAGCTTTGACCACTGCAGCCATTTGGGCAGTGAACCAGTGGATAGAACATTTCTCTCTCTGCCTCTCTCTCTCTCTCTCTCTCTCTCTCTCTCTCACTCTGGCTTTCAAATAAATATATAAATAAACCTTTAAAAATAACCTTTAGCAATATTTAAAAAGAGAAATTGGCTAAGAATATGAATACGCATTTTTCAAAAAATGAAATACAAATGGCCAACAGAGGGCTGAAAACATGCTCAGGATCTGGGAGGAGCCAAGATGGCTGAATAGAGAGGATGCACACTGATAGTCCGGGTAAAGATAGGTTAATAAAAGTGGAATTACGGTAATCTCAGGAAATGCTTGGGGAAAAAATTGCAGAGGAAACTCTTCCAGATCTAGTGGATCTGACACAGACGACCTGCAGGGAGAGCAAGGACGCCCACGGAATCTGTGCTGAAAGGGGAGGTGACCCTGTAACCCGAGACATCGGCAGGGAAACCGGCTTGAAGCCCCGCAAGGGAAAGTTCACCAGACTAACTACAGGAGAGAGGAAAAAAAAGGGGGGACCAGTAAGGTCTCTCTCTGCCCACCTCACACAGGCAAGCAGGAGACAAAGAGCAGGAGTCACTTTGGACTTACGTAAAAGGTGCGCTAGGGACCTCAGGGCTGTGCGCAACCTGAGAGCTGCGCCTGCCCCCAGGCAAACAGAAAAACCTGACTGGGGGGGGTGTGTGTGAAATAACAGGAGATTAGGACTTAGTGAAAGGGTGGAGCTAATGAACTGAGTGGGGGGAACAAATGGTGGGCGAGAGAACTCACGTGAGTACTCTTCAGAGACGCTACAATTCCATAACCTTGGCAACCCAGCAGGAGACTGCAGAAGAATTTGAGCCCATACTGAGGGCAGAACAGATTCTTTTTGTGGTCCTGGGGAAAAAGCAGACGAATGATATACCCACAGAAGGCAGAGACTGGAAGCTGACTACCTTCAATTCCACTCAGCTGTGAGGTATTACTTCCCTCCTGAATCAAAAAATATAAATAAATAAATAAATAAATAAATAAATAAATAAAGAGAGAGAGAGATTTACCACGCCTAACCTGAGTGTGTAACCTTTGGCACACCCTTAGCCCTGAAGAACAAAGCAAAGCTCTCTGGCCACACCCATCTCAAGCCTCAAGCCTCTAAGGCTCCTCCAAAAGCAGAAAGTCCACTTAACACAGTCATAGTATAACAAGAAAAAAACACAACAGCGAAGGAAGAAGAATCCAAAGAATATCTCCACAATGCCAAGCAACAAACACAGAAACTGAGGGAACAAGATCAAGGAAGACATTATGACACCCCCAAATGAACAAGACACCATAAGCCAAGATTATGAGGATGATGAGATAGAAGAAATGCAAGATACATATTTCAAAAAATTTATAATAAGAACATTTAGAAGTTTTCAAAAACAAATTTTTGAACTACAGAAATCCTTAATGGACAGGAAAGAAAATCTCTCTCATGAAAATGAAATCTTAAGGAGGAATCAAAATGAAATCCAGGAACTAGTAGAACAGGAAAGTGTGATGGTGAAGAGAAATCCAAATGAAATGAAGAACTCAATAGATCAAATGACAAACACATTAGAGAGCCTTAAAAACAGAGTCAGTGAGACAAAAGAGAGAATATCAGACTTACAAGACAGAGCACAGGAAAGTATACAGTCAAACCAAAGAAAAGAAGAGGAAATTAGAAATTTAAAAAATATTGTTGGGAATCTACAGGATACTATTAAAAAACCCAACATTCGAGTTCTAGGAGTTCCTGAAGGCATGGAGAGGGAGAAAGGATTAGAAGGCCTTTTTAGTGAGATACTAGCAGAGAACTTTCCGGGTTTGGAGAAGGACAGAGACATCCTGGTACAGGAAGCTCATAGAACCCCCAATAAACATGATCAAAAGAGATCCTCACCACGACATGTTGTAATTAAACTCTCCACAGTGAAACATAAAGAAAAGATCCTAAAATGTGCAAGAGAGAAACGTCAGATTACTCTCAGAGGATTTCCAATTAGACTCACAGCAGACTTCTCATCAGAAACCCTACAGGCTAGGAGGGAATGCCGAGATATAGCCCAGGTGCTAAGAGAGAAAAACTGCCAGCCCAGAATATTATATCCTGCAAAGCTCTCATTTGTGAATGAAGCTGAAATAAAGAACTTTCATAGCAAACAGAAATTGAAATAATTTGTTGCCACTTGCAAAAGATGTGCTGCACACAGAAACACAGAAACACAGCCACCAATATGAAAGAAGGTAAAGGAAGAAAACCTACCAGTAAAAGATCATAGGAAGCTCAAAGCATATACTAGAAAATATCTTTGGGAAAATGGCAGGGCAAAGTCACTACTTATCAATAGTTACATTGAACGTTAATGGTCTTAACGCTCAAGTTAAAAGGCAAAGATTGCCTGAATGGGTTAAGGTTCAAAACCCATCTATTAATGCTTACAAGAAACACATCTTTCGAACAAAGATGCATATAGACTGAAAGTGAAAGTCTGGAAAAAGATATACCATGCCAGCAGAAATAAAAAAAGAGCAGGCATAGCCATCTTAATATCAGACAAAATAAACTTTAATGCAAAAACAGTTAAGAGAGAAAAAGAGTGGCACTATATAATGATTAAGGGATCAATTCAACAGGAAGATATAATGATTACCAATGTATATGCACCTAATTACAGGGCACCGGTTTAGTTAAAAAATGTGTTAAGGGACTTAAAGGGAGACTTAGACCCCAATACAATAGTACTAGGGGACTTCAACACACCACTCTCAGAAAAAGACAGATCATCCAGACAGAAGATCAACAAGGAAACAGTAGATTTAAATGACACCATTGCCCAAATGGATCTAACAGATATCTACAGAACTTTTCATCCTACACATAAAGAATTTACATTCTTCTCAGCAGTACATGGAACCTTCTCTAGGATTGACCACATACTACGCCATAAAGCAAGTCTCAGCAAATTCAAAAGAATTAGAATCATACCATGCAGCTTCTCAGACCATAGAGGAATGAAGTTGGAAATTTGCAACTCAGGAATCCCTAGAACATATGCAAACACATGGAGATTGAACAACATGCTCCTGAATGAACACTGGGTCATAGAAGAAATCAAAACAGAAATGAAAAACTTTCTGGAAGTAAATGAGGACAACAGAACAACATATAAAAACTTATAGGATACAGCAAAAGCAGTGCTAAGAGGAAAATTTATATCAATAGGTGCCTAAATCAAGAAATTGGAAAGGCATCAAATAAATGAGCTTTCAATGCATCTCAAGGATCTAGAAAATCTGCAGCAAACCAGACCCAAATCTAGCAGGAGAAGAGAAATAATTAAAATCAGAGAAGAAGTCAACAGGATTGAATCCAAAAAAAATTACAAAAAATCAGCCAAATGAGGAGCTGGATTTTTGAAAAAATAAACAAAATTGACACTCCATTGACCCAATTGACTAAAAAAGAGAGAGAGAGACAGGGAGAAAAGACTCAAATCAATAACATCAGAGATGAAAAAGGAAATGTAACAACAGACACTACAGAAATAAAAAGAATCATCAGAAATTACTACAAGGACTTGTATGCCAGCAAACAGGGAAACCTATCAGAAATGGATAGATTCCTGGACACATGCAACCTACCTAAATTGAACCAGGAAGACATCAAAAACCTAAACAGACCCATAACTGATTCAGAAGTTGAAACAGTAATAAAGGCCCTCCCAACAAAGAAAACCCAGGACCAGATGGATTCACTGCTGAATTCTACCAGACATTTAAAGAAGAATTAACTCCAATTCTTCTCAAACTATTCAGAACAATCCAAAAAGAGGGAATCCTCCTAAATTCATTCTATGAAGCCACCATCACCTTAATTCCTAAGCCAGAGAAAGATGCAGCACTGAAAGAAAATTACAGACCAATATCCCTGAGGAACATAGATGCAAAAATCCTCAATAGAATTCTGGACAATAGAATGCAACAACACATCAGAAAGATCATCCACCCAGACCAAGTGGGATTTATCCCTGGTATGCAGGGATGGTTCAATGTTCGCAAAACAATGTGATACACCACATTAACAGACTGCAGAAGAAAAACCATATGATTATCTCAATAGATGCAGAGAAAGCACTTGATAAAATACAACACCCTTTCATGATGAAAACCCTAAGCAAACTGGGTATAGAAGGAACATTCCTCAATACAATCAAAGCAATTTATGAAAAACCCACGGCCAACATCCTATTGAATGAGGAAAAGCTGGAAGCATTTCCACTGAGATCTGGTACCAGACAGGGATGCCCACTCTCACCACTGCTATTCAATATAGTTCTCGAAGTGTTAGCCAGAGCCATTAGGCAAGAAAAATAATTAAAAGGATACAAATTGGGAAGGAAGAACTCAAACTATCCCTCTTTGCAGACGATATGATTCTTTACTTAGGGGATCCAAAGAACTCTACTAAGAGACTATTGGAACTCACAGAAGAGTTTGGCAAAGTAGCAGGATATAAAATCAATGCACAAAAATCAACAGCCTTTGTATACACAGGCAATTCCACTGCTGAGGAAGAACTTCTAAGATCAATCCCATTCACATTAGCCACAAAAACAATCAAATACCTTGGAATAAACTTAACCAAGGACATTAAAGATCTCTACAATGAGAATTACAAAATCTTAAAGAAAGAAATAGAAAAGGATACCAAAAAGTGGAAAAATATTCCACGCTCATGGATTGGAAGAATCAACATCATCAAAATGTCCATTCTCCCAAAAGCAATTTATAGATTCAATGCAATCCCAATCAAGATACCAAAGACATTCTTCTCAGATCTGGAAAAAAGGATGCTGAAATTCATATTGAGACACAGGAGACCATGAATAGCTAAAGCAATCCTGTACAACAAAAACAAAGCTGGAGGCATCACAATACCAGATTTCAGGGCATACTACAGGGCAGTTGTAATCAAAACAGCATGGTACTGGTGCAGAAACAGACGGATAGTCCAACGGAACAGAATAGAAACACCAGAAATAAATCCAAACATCTACAGCCAACTTATATTTTTTTTCTGTATATATATATGTGTGTGTATTTTTTTTATCTTTTATTTAATGAATATAAATTTCCAAAATGCGACTTATGGATTACAATGGCTTCCCCCCCATACTGTCCCTCCCACCCACAACCCTCCCCTTTCCCCCTCCCTCTCCCCTTACATTCACATCAAGATTCATTTTTGATTATCTTAATATACAGAAGATCAGCTTAGTATACATTAAGTAAGGATTTAAACAGTTTGCTCCCACACAGAAACATAAAGTGAAAAATAATAGATGATTTTTTTAAAATGATGATGAAATCAGATCAGACCTATTGTCATGTTTAATCCCAGTGAGAGTCAAGTTGGGAATTGATAATTTCTTTTTTTTTTACAGAAGATCAGTTTAGTATACATTAAGTAAAGATTTCAACAGTTTGCACCCCCATAGAAACACAAAGTTAAATATACTGTTTGAGTACTCATTATAGCATTAAGCCTCAATGTACAGCACATTAAGGACAGAGATCCTACATGAGGAGTAAGTGCACCGTGACTCCTGTTGTTGACTTTACAAATTGACACTCCTGTTTATGGCATCAGTAATCACCCTATGCTCCAGTCATGAGTTTCCAAGGCTATGGAAGCCCCTTGAGTTCTCCGACTCTTAGCTTGTTTAGACAAGGTCATAGTCAAAGTGGAGGTTCTCTCCTCCCTTCAGAGAAAGGTACCTCCTACTTTGAAGACCTGTTCTTTCCACTGGGATCTCATTCACAGAGATCTTTTTGCCAGAGTGTCTTGCACAGCCAACTTATATTTGATCAAGGATCCAAAACCAATCACTGGAGCAAGGATAGTCTATTCAATAAATGGTGCTGGGAAAATTGCATTTCCACGTGCAGAAGCATGAAGCAAGACCCCTACCTTACACCTTACACAAAAATCCACTCAACATGGATTAAAGACCTAAATCTATGACCTGACACCATCAAATTATTAGAGAGCGTTGGTGAAACCCTGCAAGATATAGGCACAGGCAATGACTTCTTGGAAAAGATCCCGGAAGCACAGGCAGTCAAAGCCAAAATTAACAATTGGGATTGCATCAAATTGAGAAGTTTCTGTACTCAAAAGAAACAGTCAGGAAAGTGAAGAGGCAACCGACAGAATGGGAAAAAATATTTCAAAATATGCAACAGATAAAGGGTTAATAACCAGAATCTACAAAGAGATCAAGAAACTCCACAACATCAAAACAAACAACCCACTTAAGAGATGGGCCACGGACCTCAATAGACATTTTTTCAAAAGAGAAAATCCAAATGGCCAACAGACACGCGAAAAAATGTTCAGCATCACTAGCCATCAGGGAAATGCAAATCAAAACCACAATGAGGTTTCACCTCACCCCAGTTAGAATGGCTCACAATCAGAAATCTACCATCAACAGATGCTGGCCAGGATGTGGTGAAAAAGGGACACTAACCCACTGTTGGTGGGAATGCAAACCTGTTAAGCTACTATGGAAGTCAGTCTGGAGATTCCTCAGAAACCTGACTATAACCCTACCATTCAACCCAGCCATCCCACTCCTTGGAATTTACCCAAAGGAATTTAAATTGGCAAACACAAAAGCTGTCTGCACATTAATGTTTATTGCAGCTCAGTTCACGATAGCTAAGACCTGGAATCAACCCAAATGCCCATCAACAGTAGACTGGATACAGAAATTATGGGACATGTACTCTGTAGAATACTATACAGCAGTCAAAAACAATGAAATCCAGTCGTTTGCACCAAAATGTAGGAATCTGGAAAACATCACGCTGAGTGAAATAAGTCAGTCCCAAAGGGACAAATATCAAATTGTTCGCCCTGACTGGTGATAACTAACTGAGCACCAAAAAGGAAACCTGTTGAAGTGAAATGGACATTATGAGAAACAATGACTTTATCAGCCCTTATCATCACTGTTGATGCACAATTTAATACTATATCCCTTTTAGTATTTTTGTTTGTCCTACTTAATACCATTGGTTCAGCTATGTAATTAGCACAGAATTACTCTTAGGTGTTTAAAGTTAACTGAAAAGCGATCTCTGTTAAATATAAAAGTGGGAATAAGAGAGGGAGGAGATGTACAATTTGGGACATGTTTAAGCTGACTTGCCCCAAGTGGTAGAGTTAGAAATGTGCCAGGGGATCCCAATACAATCCCATCAAGGTTGCATGTACCAATGCCATCTCATTAGTCCAAGTGATCAATTTCAGGTCACAATGACCATAATGATAGGTCTAAGCGTCAAAGGGATCACATAAACAAGACTAGTGTCTGCTAATACTGATAGAATTAAAAAGGGAGAGAACGATCCAACATGGGAAACGGGATACACAGCAGACTCATAGAATGGCAGATGTCCTAAATAGCACTCTGGCCTCGGAATCGGCCCTTGAGGCATTTGGATCTGGCTGAAGAGCCCATGAGAGTAGTTTAGGCATGGAAAGCCAAGACACTCTGGCAAAAAAAAAAAAAAAAAAAAAAAAAAAAAAAACCTAAATGAAAGATCTCTGCAGGTAAGATCCCAGTTGAAAGAACGGGCCATCAAAGAAGGAGGTACCTTTCTCTGAAGGGAGGAGAGAACTTCCACTTTGACTACGGCCTTGTTGAAATAAGATCAAAGTCGGCGAGCTCAGAGGGCTTCCATGGCCTTGGCAACTCATGATTAGAGCCTGGGAAGATTGCTGACACCTTAAACAATAGTGTGAATTTGTTAAATCAACAACAGGAGTCACTGTGCACTTACTCCCCATGTAGGATCTCTGTCCTTATTGTGTAATTCAATGTGAACTAATGATATGACTAGTGCTCAAACAGTAGTTGGCAATTTGTGTTCCATGTGGGGGCAAGCTAATGAAATCTTTACTTCATATATACTAAATTGATCTGTATATAAAGAAAATCAAAAATGAATCTTGGCTGGCGCCGCGGCTCACTAGGCTAATCCTCCGCCTTGCGGCGCCGGCACACAGGGTTCTAGTCCCAGTCGGGGCGCCGGATTCTGTCCCGGTTGCCCCTCTTCCAGGCCAGCCCTCTGCTGTGGCCAGGGAGTGCAGTGGAGGATGTTCCAGGTGCTTGGGCCCTGCACCCCATGGGAGACCAGGAAAAGCACCTGGCTCCTGGCTCCTGCCATCGGATCAGCGCAGTGCGCCGGCCGCAGCGCGCCGGCCGTGGCGGCCATTGGAGGGTGAACCAACGGCAAAGGAAGACCTTTCTCTCTGTCTCTCTCTCTCACTGTCCACTCTGCCTGTCAAAAAAAAAATGAATCTTGATGTGAATGGAATGGGAGAGGGAGCGGGAGATGGGAGGGTTGTGGGTGGGTGGGAAGTTTTGGGGGGGAAAAAGCCATTGCAATACTTTGGAAATGTGTATCTACTAAATAAAAGTTTTTTTTTTTTTTTTAAAAAAAAACATGCTCAGTATCACTAACTATCAGAGAAATGCAAATAAAAACCACAGTGCATTTTCACCTCACCCCAGTTAGAATGGAATCCAAAACTCAAAATAAACCAAATGCTGGTGAAGATGTGTGGAAAAAAGATACCCTAATACATTGTTGGTGGTAATGTAAACTAGTAAAACCATTATGGAAGACAGTACGGAGATTCCTCAGAAATATGAAAAGAGATCTACCATACAACACAATCATTCCACTCCTGACTCAAGGACATGAGATCAGCATATGAAATAGTTATCTGTACCCATGTTTTAGCAGCTCAACTCACAATATGTAAGATAGGAAATCAACACAAATGTCCATCAACTGATGGTGAGTTAAAAAAATTACAGTATATGTAAATGATGGAATACTACTCAGTTGTAAAGAAAAATGAACCCCTGTATCACAACAAAATGGATGTAGCTGGAGACCATTGTGTTTAGCAAAATAAGCCAGCCCCAAAAGATAAATATCATATGTTTTCTCTGATTTTTGGTACTAATGCATAGAATAAAATAAAAGAAATATGTTTGGGTGAAACTGACTTCTTCAGAATTATTGTTTATAGGCCTTGTTTATTCTCATCCTAAATACTGGTCTCTCTACATACTATTTGTTAAATTCTTTATTTAGTAGAGGATGAAATTGTAATTGTAAAAATAAATTAAAAGTATGTTATTGCAAAAATTAAAAGGAAAAAAGAGAGAGAGAAAGAAGCATGATCATGGGCTTTAAATGGTGTATATAAAATACATGAAGTCTGTACTTTGGAATGGGAGAGAGAGTAGGAGATAGGATGGTCTGCGGGTGGGAGGGAGGTTATGGGGGAGTGGGGGGAACTGCTATAATCCAGAAGTTGTACTTTCAAAATTTCTATTTATTAAATAAATATTTATTATTTTTTAAATTTTATTATTAAATATTATTTTATTATTCAATAAAAGTTTTCAAGAAGCAAGAAATCTGTTCTCTTTACATATAAATATTTTTTTTAAATTTCAAGAGACTATAAAGCTCTCAGATATGTCTGTTGTTACTGAGGCAAAGGCACATATAAAACTAAGCATTTAAAGAATTCAGTGACATTCAGTACACTCAAGACACTATGCAATCAGCACTGCTATCTAATTCAAACATTTTGGTTCCTTTCACAAAGGAAACTCCATACCTATTAGAGGAACTGACGCACTTTCCACTCCCCCAGAATTTCTCTCAGAGACTATATGAAAGGGTATTACAAAAGGAATTCAAATAAATACATGCACACACATATCATAGCAGTGGTATTCACCATTGAATAAAAGTGGCAACAGTTCAAATATCCCTCAACAGATTAATGGATAAGGAAATTTTGGCATGTCTATGGAGTATTAACGGTAGTGAGCAAATTGTGTTATTCAAATACAATGTAATTTCTCTAATGATGCACTATATACTTGTAGGAAAGAGTAAAATAAAATTATTGTGTATTTTTGAATTTATTACAAAGTAGATTTTCAATGATGATCCATTATATAGTTTCAAATTTTAGACATAAAAAAGGCAATGACTATGCAGGAAAAATTATGAGCAAAGAAATACCCTCACAACATGAGTAAAAGAAACAAGATTTAGCCCAGCGCCATGGCTCACTTGGCTAATCCTCCACCTGCAGTGCCAGCATCCCATATGGGCGCCAGGTTCCAGTCCCGGTTGCTCCTCTTCCAGTCCAGCTCTCTGCTGTGGCCCGGGAGGGCAGTGGTGGATAGATCAAGTGCTTGGGCCCCTGCACCCTCATGGGAGACCAGGAGGAAGCACCTGGCTCGAGGCTTCAGATCAGCACAGTGCCAGCCCTAGCGGCCATTTGGGGGGTAAACCAATGGAAGGAAGACCTCTCTCTCTCTCTCTCTCTCTCTCTCCCTCTCTCTCTTTCTCTCTCTCACTGTATGTAACTCTACCTGTAAAATTAAAAAAAAAAAAAGAAACAAGCTTTAGCAAAAGCATATGGAAATTTTATACATATCACATAAACAAAAACTTGCATGGTTAGTTAAGTCTATTCTTCAAATTATTTTTTGATTATATCCCTAGAAGTTTCACATCACAGCCATTTATTATCCTCGCAATGAAGAAACCATGTGGCCAAGGTAAAACATCTTTGCCATGAACCAGCTTACCAAACCAATTCCAACTACAGGTCTTTGTCTACATTCCATCAATCCCACCTAAATTACAGTTGTAACTTGAAATCTTCCATTAAGTCATAGAATTTTCCCTACACCGGCTGGCGCCGCGGCTCACTAGGTTAATCCTCCACCTAGCAGCGCCGGCACACCAGGTTCTAGTCCCGGTCGGGGTGCCAGATTCTGTCCCAGTTGCCCCTCTTCCAGGCCAGCTCTCTGCTGTGGCCAGGGAGTGCAGTGGAGGATGGCCCAAGTATTTGGGCTCTGCACCCCATGGGAGACCAGGAGAAGCACCTGGCTCCTGCCATCGGATCAGCGCGGTGCGCCGGCCGCAGCGTGCTGGCCGCGGCGGCCATTGGAGGGTGAACCAACAGCAAAGGAAGACCTTTCTCTCTCTTTCTCTCACTGTCCACTCTGCCTGTCAAAAAAAAAAAAAAATTTTTCCCTACACCATGCTCAAGTGGTACTTTTGTAAAAATGTGTCACATGTCATATGAAGTCTGAATAATGTTATTCACATTAGTGCTAAAGGTGATCACAGCCTCACTTCTTCCACAAATGTGGGGACCTATTCATAGGTGAAGTTAGAAACAGTTATAGTCACAGTTGGACTTCTTCCCATCTCTGATTAGATTTCTCCCAAATTCTTTATATTTCCTAAAGCAGGCAAAAGATCCAGTTCCTTGTTCCAGATCTCATAACGCATCACTTCTAGAGGGGCTTCAAATTCAAGTCTTTAAGTGCTCAAGTCAACCTCCAAAATCAAGGAAGCCAAGAGGACTTTGATTTCAACCAAGGTGTTTATGTGATTACATCACAGGGACAACTAGAATTGTAAAGATTTGTAAAGAAAGAGAATTGCAAAAATATATATCCATTAAACACAGACTATTCATCATTGAAAACAACTGGACTGAGTAACTGACTTAAGCAAGTGAATGATAGAATGGGTCAAATATGTGTGTGTGTGTGCTGTTCTTCATAATTCAGCACTATGACCATGTTAACTATCCTTGCATTAATTTGATACTCTTTTTAAAAGTATTTATTTATTTATTTGAAAGGCAGAGTGACAGAGAGACAGGAAGAGAGAAGAGAGGTGTCTTCCATCTACTGGTTCACTCCCCCAATCAGTCGCAACGGCTGGAGCTGGGCCTGTGCAAAGCCAGGGGCTTTCAAAGGACCCATCCACCCTTCTTGTGGATATAGTGCAAAAAAGAAAAATTATCAACCTTTAGTAGACATATCTGCAATCCCTAGCTGATTGCAATAGCCAAGATGAAAACTGCCTAATTGTCCATCAACAGATGACTGGATAAGATATCTTGCTGGCTATATATGGCTTGAAAAGTGTGCTTTAACAAAAGGATACTACAGGTTTTCCATGACACTTTGGAATCCCTTGAACCTTTTGATTCATTCTCATACATACCTGTGTAAAGATATTTATGTGTGTATATACATATATATATATAATGTGTAGCAATACATTGTACATGATAGATGTATGATTATATGTATATATATTTATATGATGGCATGCTGTCCAACTCAAAGATAAAGGAACTCATGTCATTTGTGATAAACTGGGTGAAATTGGAGGATATTATGGAAAGTGAAATTATATAGATATAGAAACAGTAATCCTGCGTGATGTCTGCTATGTATGGAATCTAAAAGGAAAATAGTTGAATATGTCAAAACAGAGAATATAAGGGTGGTCATCAAGGTGGTGGAGTCAAGTGGGAAGAATAGAGAGATGCTGACCCAAGAGTACAAAGTAGTAGTTATACAGAAGAACTAAATCTAGAGTTCTGAAGTCAAGCATGAGAATCTGAGTTATTAATGGAGCTATATTCTCTATTAGAATTAGAATTTTCTAAGAGTAGATTTTGTGGGTCCTTACCATGTGCAGGCACATAAAGGATAACTGTGAGATGATGAATATTTTTAATTACTGGTCTCCAGTAATCATTACACTATGCAAATGTGCATTACAATATCATTTTTGCATGCTTAAGGATTTATTTTTTATTTGAAAAGCTGAGTTACAGAGAGAGGGTAAGAGACCTTCCATCTTCTGATTCATTCACTCCCCAAATGGCTGCAACAGCCAGGGCTGGGCCAAGACAAAGCTAGGAGCCCAGACTTCCATCTGGGTATCTCACAGGAGCTCAAGGGCCCAAGGACTTGAGCCGTCTTCCACTGCTTTCCCTGGCACATCAACAGGGAGCTGGATCAGCTGAAAGTGGAGCTGCTGGGACTCCACCAGCAGTCATAGGGGAGGCCAGTGTCTCAAGTGGTGGCTTAACCCACTGTGCCACAGTGGAGACTCCTACATCTATTTATACATCAAAATTTAAAATTTCAAAAAATCCCAATTCAAATATAAACCATTCAAATATAAAATCCATTCAAATATAAACCTTAAAATTTTGAGCTTTTTGGGACTGGCATTTGGTTCAACAGTTAAGATGCATTTGGCAATGCTCACATCCTATATTTTTTTTATTTGACAGGTACAGTTATAGACAGTGAGAGAGAGAGACAGAGAGAGAAAGGTCTTCTTTCCATTGGTTCACTCCCCAAATTGCTGCCACGGATGGCGCTGTGCCAATGTGAAGCCAGGAGCCAGGAGCCAGGTGCTTCTTGCTGGTCTCCCATGGGGGTCCAGGGCCCAAGCACTTGGGCCATCCTCCACTGCCCTCCCGGGCCACAGCAGAGAGCTGGACTGGAAGAGGAGCAACTGGGACTAGAACCGGGTGCCCATATGGGATGCTGGCACCACAGGCGGAGGATTAGCCAAGTGTGCCATGGTGCCGGGCTAAAGCTTGTTTCTTTTACTCATGTTGTGAAGGTATTTCTTTGCTCAAAAATTTTCCTGCAGAGGATTAACTGAGTGAGCCACGGCACCCGCCCCTTACATCCTATATTTGAGTATCTGGGTTGGAATCATCAAAGGGCTTTCCGTCCAGTTTCCTGCTAACGTGCACACTAGGAGGCAGCATGTGATGGATCAAGTATTAGATCCCTTACTTCTAAGGGTACGGCTTAACAAGTTGCCATCAGACCCCAAAATCCCTTAAGCTGCCTGATAAAAATAGCAGGTTAAGTGTTACAAAGACAAATGGATAGGATTAAGTGGTAAAGTGAACATATAGATGGATCAAGTGTTAAAGTGATCATATAAATAGGATGAAATGTTTGGAAACAATAATAGACAGAATTCAAAATGTGTGGAGGCTCTAGCATGAAAAGTGGTCCATACAGCAGACTCATAGAATGAGTAGCACTGTGAACTCAGAATTTGCCCATAAGGCATTCCAGTCTGGCTGGAAAGCCCATGAGAACATTTCAGGCATGGAAATCTAAGACACTTGAGCAAAAATTGTCCTACAAAGAGGACCCCTGAGGGTAGACCCCCGTGGAAAGAAGTGGCCCCTGAAGAAGGATGTACTTTCCCTGAAGGGAGGAGAGAATTTCCTCTTTGCTTATGGCCTTGTTGAGCTAGGTGGATCCAGAAGGCTTCTGTAGCCGAGGCAGCTCATGTCAAGTGGCTTGGGTGATCACTGATGTCAGACATAAGAGTGTTATTTCTTAAAGACACAGTGAGAGTCACTGTGCACTGCCTTCTGTCCTCAAAGAGCTATATCATGGGACTTAATAGTGAAACTGTTCTCCAGAATCACTTACTTGTAGTGCATTAAATGGAGGATATTATTACATCTCACAAGTTATAGTTCTGTCTAAGAGCTCCCAACAGATGTATCATCCTTGTGTTCTTCTTTGAAGACTATTGAGTTTCTTTTTCTTTTTTTTTTAGAAAGCATAATCTTTTTTTTATTTAATGAATGAATTTTTACATATATACAACTTTAGGAATACAGTGGTTCTTTCCCTCATGCCCCCATCCCCACTCCCTTCCCACCTCCCATTCCCTCTCCCATCTCCTTCTTAATTTATTGATCATTTTTAGTATGACTTTATATATAGAGGACCATCTCTATGCTAATCATATAGGTCAACAATCTGTCCCCATGCCCACACGCAATATACAGAGTACAGTTTGGGGAGAGAATTTGTAGTCAATTCAATAGGGACAGAGGTCCTACCTGGGGCGCAAGTGCACATTGACTACTGTTATTCCTTTAACAACTAACACTCTTTTTTCTGATGTCAGTGATCACCCCAGGCTTTGTCCTGAGCTGTCAGGGCTGTGGAGGCCTTTTGTGACCATAGGCTCTTTCGCTACTTGGACACGGCCATAAGCAAGGAGGATGTTCTCCTCTCCCTTCAGAGAAGAGTCTCTCCTTCTTTGATGACCCTTGCTTTCCTCTGAGGTCTCGTAGAGATCCTCCGTGTAGGGTGGTGGTTGTTTTATTTCCTGCACTGGGAAATCCTGTCTTAGATTTCCATTCCTGAGATGCTCTTGCAGGCCTTTCAGCCCAACCAGGAAGTCTCTTTTAAACTTAGACCGGTCTATCTGTTGCCTTTAACACTTAAGTTGATCACTGTAACATTGAAGATGGGTTTATACCACCGATTCTTATGGGTTTGGAGCCCCATGAGTAGTTCTTAGCCTGTACCCTTAGAGGTAAGTCTATATGCTTGTATGCATAACTATACCTTTTTTACAGTTTCAGACTACTCCTCCATCTCTTATTCCCTCCCTTTTTTTAGCTGGTATCTTTTTTTCCAATTGCTTTAAAATACATATAATTAACCCTGTGTTACATCGAGAGTTCAGCCTACAGTGTGAGGTAGAAGAGAGAGAGAGAGAAAACAGAGGAAAAAGAAATAATAAACAACCATCAGAACAAAACCGAAGGGAGAACTGCAGAGAGCAGCATTTCCTAGCACCCAGGTGTCTCGGACTTTGGGAAATCTCTTACTGGTGGCCATCAACAGAGCGCAGGAAACGCGAGAGAAGAGGCAGCTAGAGACGCAGGAGAACTCACAGCCTGACTATCTGCCTCACTTTTCAATACCTTCCTAAAGTTCATCCACAAAACAAGCTTGGGAAAGTGCATGACGCGGGAAAAAAGGCAGAAGCAATCACCCACCAACAACAGCTAAGTGACAGGAGCAATAAATACAGCGGACCTTCCGCACGAGGAAGGCCCCTTCTCCTCCGGACTCTGCGGCTCCCTCGGGATCCGGGCCAGAGAGACCCGGGAAGAGGGGTCCACGGCGGGGGAGGCAGGGTCGGACCCCAGAGGGAAGAGCGGAAGCCGAGCTCAGGTGGCAGAGCGAGCATTAACTCCACAGAGGGGACCCCGCAGCCACAGCGCCGCGCACCCGCTCCTCCGTCAGCTCCCACGCGGCTGGGAAGGGCGGGAGCGCGGACGCGCGGGACGACCCCGCCCCAGACCGCGGGTGCCCACAGGCCACGCCCCCGCCACGCCCCCGGCGCTTTCCCGCCCGCCGCAGGCCCCGCCCACCACCCGGTGCCCTCACCCCTCAGGAAGGCGAGGCCCCTGCGCCCGAGGGCGCCGTCGACGACCCCCAGCCCGGCCTGCAGGCCGCCGAGGGGGCTGCTGCGGACCCCGCTGAAGAAAACGGAGCTGTGGACAATGGAGGACCCGCGCCAGGGCTCCGGGACGGGACAGCGGTGCGGGGTCACGTGAGGGCCGCCTTCCGGAACCGGAGTCAGAGGAGAAGAAAGGGAAACGGGACGCGGGGCGGACCCCGCGCCGAGGGACGGGGTTCCAGGAGGACGGGCGCCGGCCCCAGGCTCAGGACGCGCTCCTCGGAGGGGGATGCGGGAGCCGCGCCCACAGCTCCCGGGAGGGCGGGAAGGGCCGGGCCCCTGGGGAGGCCGCGGGGCTGCGGAGCCCGGGCGGCAGGGGGCGCTCTCCGGGACCGCGGCCTCCTGTTTTCAACTAGTTTTATTCTTACCATTGTGTTTATTTATTCGAGAGAGAATTACAGAGAGGGGAGAGACAAGGGTCTTCCGTCCTCTCGTTCGCTCTCCAAGTGGCCACAACAAGGGGTCTCCCAGGCAGGAGCAGGGCCCAAGCCCTCGGGCCACCTTCCACGGCTTCCCCAGGCCATTAGGAGAGAGCCAGACGAAGAGGGGCAGCCAGGACGGAACCAGCGCCCACGGGGGAAGCCGGCCCTGCAGCCGGAGGCTTAGCACACCAGGGCACAGAAGAGGCTGGACCGCGGCGTCTCCGGTGCTGTGCAGAAAAACTGACTTGAAACTTACCCGTCTCCAGGAGCTAGAATCCGCTGTTTTTCTCTTAGAGAAAGGAGGCCTTGCCTCCTGCGTGCGGGCTTGTAGTTTATAACTGTGGCCGGCAGAAGTCTCTGAGGTCTAAAGTGCAGGTAAGGAAGTGAGGTGAAGGTGGCTGCAGGTCATCCCGCACTGTCTAGGGTTAGAGGCTCTGGAGCTGGCGCGGTCACACTAAGGGAGGAGCCCAGGAGTGCAGCGTGGGGCGACAGGGCGTGCACAGAAGGGCAGGGCTGTGGGGGCGCTGTGGCACCCACATGGGAGACCCAGATGAAGCTCTTGGCTCCTGATTTCAGCCTGCCCAGCCCTTGCCATTGTGGCTATTTTGGAAGTAAACAGGCCAATAGAGGGTCAATCTCTCTTTTCCTTTGCCTCTCTCTCTCTCTCTCTCTCTCTCTCTCCCCTTCCCCCTCCCCAACGTTCCAATGAATAACTAAAATAAATCCTTTAACAAAGAGAGAAAGAAAATCGATGGTAAAATCAAGAAATCAATGGCAAAGGACAAAATACCCAGCCCCACATGTGAAATACATATACATTTCTTCAGGGAGTGTTTTTCACACCTTTGTCAAACTAACTGGGATGTAGGTGCATGAATTTCTATGGATTCTCTTTAGTTCCATTGTCCTATGTGTCTATTGCTATGTTGGTACCATAGCGTTTTGGTCTCAATAGCTTTGTGGCACATCTTGAAATTTTGCATGGTGATGCCTTTAGCTTTGGCTTCATTGTGTTAAGAATACTTTCAGTATTCCGAGACTTTTGGTTTTCTTAAGAATTTTAAGATTTTTTTTCTAATTCTGTGAGGATGTCATCAGAATTTTGATGGGGACTATACTGAATCTAAATTATTTTGGCTAGTTTTGACATTTTAATAATATTAATACTTCCAAATCAAGAGCATACGAGGACATTTCATTATATTGTGTCTGCTTCGATTTCTATCATTAAATTCAATTGCTTTTAAATTTCCATTGAAGAAGTCTTTAACATCTGGTTGAACTTATCACAAGGTATTTAATTTTTTTTAGCTGTTGAGAATTGGATAGCACTTATAAAATCTCATCAAGATGGTTGTGAGTATACAATAAGGCCATTGATTTTGGAATTCACGAACTGTGTAGCTAATAAAGAATTAATAATCCAGAACAGCCAGCGCCGCGGCTCACTAGGCTAATCCTCCACCTTGTGGAGCCCGCACACCGAGTTCTAGTCCCGGTCGGGGTGCCAGATTCTGTCCCGGTTGCCCCTTTTCCAGGCCAGCTCTCTGCTGTGGCCAGGGAGTGCAGTGGAGGATGGCCCAGGTCCTTGGGCCCTGCACCCCATGGGAGACCAGGAGAAGCACCTGCCATAGGATCAGCGCGGTGCGCCGGCCGCAGCGCACCAGCCGCGGCGGCCATTGGAGGGTGACCCAACGGCAAAAAGAAAGACCTTTCTCTCTGTCTCTCTCTCACTGTCCACTCTGCCTGTCAAAAAAAAATAATAATAATAATCCAGAACATATAAGGAATAAAAGAACTTCACCTGTCAGGTAGATGCCTCACATCAGAAGTTTGGAATTTACCTGGTTCATGAAAGTGAGATGTAAGTGAGGTGTTGAAGGCATTTGTTAAGTGTGGATGCTTTCTATGATTCCCTCCATCTGTGGACTCTGACATTAAACAAACTGCTTATCTGCCCCCAGAGTGCAGGGGACATAGGGTGACAGTGACAGTGGCTCTAATTCAGCAAGGGTAGAAATGGAGGCCACAAGGAAGTCATGCATCCAAAAGTTTTCAAGTTGAGATGGGCAAATCCAACAGGACTTCCTGGGATAGGTTTCAGGGCCGAGGACTAATCCTCTGAGACATGGGCCTTGCCTCTGGGTCTCAGCCTGCGATACTGCCATCTTCATTTGAGCCAGTAATCGTCCTTTCTTCTCACACTCCTCTGATGTTTGCCTTCTTCCTGATGTCAGCAGCTGTCTCTTGGTTGTTTTGCACATACACCTTACCTGAGTCAGTCTGCCAATGCCGCGTGCTTGGCTTTGACCACTTTCTACCAGAGGCTGTTCTCACAATCTCAGGCACCTCTGGAAAATCTTTATTGACCTGATTTGCATAGTTCATGGTGGTTTTTAAATTTTTTTATCTTTGACACTAGCAGAACAGCCTAGTAGAAAAGCTAAGTCTACAGGGGCCCAGAAGGAATCTCTACTCTCCCTGGCTCCAGGACAAAAAAACAATAGCATGGATCTTCATACAGAAATGACCTCCATGAGGTCTGACACTCTCCAGCATTGCAGCAGAGGAGAAAGCCTGAGGGAGAATTCCGGAGGTGAAGGCCCCACAGGACAGGCAGGGCTGTGTTAAATACCTGTTAAACTTGAGTGTTATCTCTCACATTCTATCACCCAGTGATTGAAAACAGAGAATAAATAATGGGAGAAAAGAATTGTGAGAAAAGATGTGTCCAAGGAAGGACCTTCTTACTTTTGTTTGTTTTTTGCAGCAGAAATACCAGTGCTTTATGCAAAGTTCACAAAACCCAGCCTTGCATTCCTGGAAGACAAGAGTCAAGCCTGGGACAGGGAAGCTGGAGGTCAAAGCTCATGGGGTGGCCCTACTACGATCAGGTGCTGTGGTGCTGAGACAACCTCTTAGTCTGCATGGACCTCATGTTCATCATCAGTGAGGTAAAGTGTGTATTGTTCCTCTCTGAGGTCCTCCTGCTCAGGTTCCTCTGAGTCCCTGGGGAACCACACCATGCCCTGGAAACTGAGGCTGAGACATGACCTAGTCCCTCCTCTGTGTCTCCTGCAGGTCTGGAGCTGAAACCACATCCTGAGATCCCAGAACTGAAGGTGCGGATGAAGGAAGAGGAGCAGCTCTCTGGGACATGAGAATGACCCAGAGAATGACAAGGTAATGTTAGGGTGAAACCAAGTGTGGGTGAGATGAAGGACACATTGTGTCAGAAACCTCAGGGGATACTCAGAAAGGCCTACTCCACTGTCCCCCTCCTGTCCAAATCACAGAACTGAGAAATTGGCAAAGGTGCCCATGTGGGATGCCAGCACCACATACGGTGGCCCCACCTGCTATGCCACAGCACTGACCCCAATTTGATACTCTTAATATTTAAGAATTCTGTTAGTTATCTCCTTATAATTATCACAAGTAAATATATGAAAAAACAGCTTCTCAGCTGAGATTCAGCATGCATGAAATATATTCACAGATTTGAGGTTCTTGATTAAAATTCTTTGAATATTATTGATTTAAAATTAATGAAATGAATATAGCAGATAATATTGTATCCCAGAGTAAGATGGAATATAGAGCTATCAAAAAGATTTATTGTATCAAATATCAGCTCTTTTTCAAAGATAAAAATCAAACATGAATAAAGAAACATAGTTAAAACTATAAAGTTCTGGAGAAGATTCTGTAGATTGGAAAGATTGGATTCAATCATAGAGAAGCTGCACCCTCCACTGAGGAGCTGTGGTTCTACTTCCCCCTGCACAGGGCACCCCTGAGAGCCTGGTGCACCTGCTTGTTGCGCAGGGTGTAGATGACAGGGTTCAGCACCAGGGTCAGCACCGTGTTCACCAGAGCAGCCTGTCTGTTGAAGTCCACCCTGCTCGTCTGCTTTGGCTTCACATAGATGAAAAAGACAGCTGCCGTACATGAGAGAGAGGACGATGAGGTGAGACGAGCAGGTGGAGAAAGCTTTCTGTCTAATGGGAGCTACACAATGGTGACTATGATGTTGCCATATGCGATGATGGTCACAGTGAGTGACATCATAATGATACATAAAGCAAGGAAGAAGGCATATATTTCAACAGGTATGGTGTCAGAGCAGGAGACGTGAATTAAGGCACCAAAGTCGCAGAAGAAGTGAGGGATGAGGTCGGAGCCACAGAAGGACAACTGGGAAACCTTGAGAACCAGAGCAGTGATGAAGAGGAAGGACACTGTGCAGCAGCAGGAAACCAGAAGCAAACATACCCACAGGTTCATGATGGCCGGGTAGTGTAGAGGCTTGCAAATGGCCAGGTATCGATCCAAGGAAATCACAGCCAGGAGGAAGAAAATTGTTGACCCAAGGAATAAGAAAGAAAAGGCTTGTGTGAGACATGCAGTAAAGTGAATTCTTTGCTGTCCTAAAAGAAAGATGGACAGCAGCTTAGGAATCACTGTGCTAATAAAACAGCATTCGTAGAAGGAGAAACTGCTGATCAAAATATACATGGGTGGGTGGAGGCGCTGGTCAGCCCAGGTGACGGTGATGATAAGCGTGTTTCCTGTGATGGAGGCCAGGTATGCCAGCAGGTGCACCAGGAAGAGGACTTTCCCAAGGCGCTGGAGAGCAGGGAACCCCTGCAGGGTGAACTCCTGGACAGTTGTCTGGTTCCTCACCTCCATCAATATCTGCATCCCTCTTTGATCTGTTGGGCAGAAAATACTCTCATTGATAAATAGCTTAATTGATGACCACCATTTCAAAAGCTGTTTGCAGTTACTATTCTCAATGGGGAGTAACTTTCTTTTTTTTTTTTTTTTTTTTTTTTTTTGGACAGGCAGAGTGGACAGTGAGAGAGAGAGACAGAGAGAAAGGTCTTCCTTTGCTGTTGGTTCACCCTCCAATGGCCGCCACAGCTGGTGCGCTGCACTGATCCGAAGGCAGGAGCCAGGTGCTTCTCCTGGTCTCCCATGCGGGTGCAGGGCCCAAGCACTTGGGCCATCCTCCACTGCACTCCCTGGCCACAGCAGAGAGCTGGCCTGGAAGAGGGGCAACTGGGACAGACTCCGGCGCCCCGACCGGAACTAGAACCTGGTGTGCCAGCGCCACAAGGCGGAAGATTAGCCTACTGAGCCGCGGCGCCGGCCAGTAACTTTCTGTTTTTAAAATATTTTTATTATAGGAAGCATACATTTAGTTTATTGGTCAGGACACCCATTTCCCTTATCAGGGTGTCTTGGATCTATTCTGGCTGAAACTCCTGACTCCAGCCTCCCATGCTAATGCAGACACTGAGAGGCAGAGAGGATGGCTCACTTATTTGGGGTCATGCCCTTGACATGGTGTGTTTTTGGCATTTGGGTGGTAAACCAGAGGCTGATATTTCTCTCTCTCTGTTTCTGCCTCTCTCTCTCTTTTCTCTCTCTCCATCTGTGTGTCTGTATGTGTGCATGTGTTTCTCTCTATTTGTCTCTCAAATAAATAAGGAAAAATTAGCTAAAAATTGTTGTATAAATCATTAGGTATTTTTCCTTTTGTTAAATTGTAAACAAAAAATTGAAGGTTAATTTTTTGCATTTGTTTTTGAGAATTGCTTTTTATGTGTGAGCTCATTTTTCTAATAAACAACCTATTTGAATACTATTCCATAAGGAAAACAAAGCAGCATGAAAATTATTTTTGTAGGCAACATTAACAACTAATAGCAATGAAGGCTGTCAAACCTCAGGGGATGTTCTGGCATGGGTCACTATGGTAGTTCCTACATTTCAGGAATGGCATGATCCCCTGGAGTGGCCCTGCACACAGATTTCACCCATCTGACACGACATTGGGAAGCTTGAAAAAGCCATGCTCCCATTATCATGTTCTAACCCAGTTATTTACATGAAGTCCATGTAGCCTGAGTTCTGTGCCCAAAACTCTAGCGCAAGCAGGAAAACTCACTATTGTAGTTTGTCTTCACTTTCCACTCCACAGACATAAGAGAAATCATGTCTAAAGAAGGTGGAGGAGGAATGGTTCCATGGACTGCATTGTTCAAGCATACAAGCAAATGCAAAGTGGGTGATACACTAATTCTAACTCTATCAGTTTAGGAGAATGCAAGTGTCTCCTGCTGTTGGTCATCCATTACCCCCTCAACGTGGCTTTATCCTGGAACATTATTGTTGTATGCGGAAGTTCTGCTGTGGTTGGATGCACATTGCAACTACTAGAAGAGCAATAACTCTAGTTTCTTTAAATGCCACCCCTAGATGGAAATCAGATGAGGAAGTATGTGCTCTTTGGTGAAGAGGTCTCTATACCTGCTGGAACTCAGTGCTGTAGTGAGTAAGTCATCATAAGAAATTGCATTAATTCTTCAACTTGGCTAAATAAGTTGCTTTAGCTATGAGTCATCCACAATCCTAGCCTGAACACAATCACTCTGTGGTTTCAATATTAGACCCATTAGCTTGCAAATTATTCCCTTGTTCAAGTGCTCACCAAGAAATAACTCACAGGAAACAGTGCTTCTGCAATCTTGTGCTTCTTTTTCCTTCCAACAAACCAGGGTCTTTTCCCAAAGCCACTGGGAAGGAAAAAGAAAGAACACCCAGTTAGGATATCTTTGCATTATCAAAAAGCCAGTTGGCATCTTGTGTCCTAACTCAGTAGGAAATTACTAGTAAGGCTGATTATTTCCAAGGAAAACAGAGATTTCCAGACCTTAGAGGATGAACAGTTGTAGTTTCCCTTTGGCTAACTTGCTGGTAAAGCCTACTTCACTACAGAATGCAGCATGCCCACATCCGCCCGAGCAAACGCAGGTGAGCTGCTGCAAGCTCCTTAGCACGCGGTGGCCCACTCTAACAGACGTGACGGCAGAGTCCACCTTGAAAACCAACAGCACTGCTTGTGCATCGCCCCAAAAAGACCCAGGAAAACAGACAAGAAGGGCCTAATTTCTGGGCCACTCTCCCAGACCGGCCTCTCTCCACCTGTCTGAGTTAGTGAGGTCATCACAGTGGAAAAAGAAAACACATTTAAATGCCCTTATCTCAGGGGTGTTTGCCACCACCACTGAGGATACACAGGGTCCCAAAGGACAAACCCTTGGACATTCAGATTTCATTAGAGGAGCGAAAATGAGGCAGGGACTACAATCACAGCAGAGTCTTGGGGGTATTTAATTGTTCATTGTTGGAAATGGGAAAGTTCAGCAGAAATATACTCTAGTTACCATTTCTCTGCCATCATTCTCCATAATCTACGTGGTTCCCAATAAAAGACTTCAGAGGGGCTGGCGCCAGGGTTCACTAGGTTAATCCTCCGCCTGCAGCACCAGCATCCTATATGGGCACCAGGTTCTAGTCCCAGTTGCTCCTCTTCCAGTCCAGCTCTCTGCTGTGGCCCAAGGAGGGCAGTGGAGGATGGCCCAAGTGCTTGGGCCCGTGTACCCACATGGGAGACCAGGAAGAAGCACCTGGCTCCTGGCTCCTGGCTTTGGGTTGGCACAGCGCTGGCAGTGACCGCCATTTGGGGAGTGAACCAATGGAAGGAAGACCTTTCTTTCTTTCTCTCTCTCTCTCTCTCTCACTCTCTCTCACTGTCTATACTCTACCTGTCAAATAAATAAATAACAAAAAAGACTTCAGAGATGGATTTGGCAAGATGACCCCAAGGTGATATCATCTCAAATTATGTATTTCAAGAGACATAGGGATAAACCACATAAATATTTTTACAATTACTTTTTTTCAATGTTTTCTGCATGATTTTAACCTCACTTTTTTAAAAAAAAACTATACTTATTATTTGGGGGATTTTTCAATTTCATGCTCATCAACAACTTATTGGCTCCACTAAGTATAGAGTTCAACAAATAAAGAGCAAGAAGACCATGGCTCTTAAGGCCAGGAGGCATGGGCTATACACAATGGACAAAGGCAAAGACATCCAACTTCACTGCTATGAAGTTTAAAAGATACAAAATCATTAAAATTATACTAGCACATGTCAGAAATGTATTGCTTTTCTTTTTGTAAGTTTTTATTTATATAAATGGAACAGCTATCATGTATTTCAATGCACAGTTTTAAGAGCATAATGAAACTTCCAACCCTTCCTACCTCCTTTGCTCCTACCCTCCTTTCTCCTTCTTTTAATTTTTACAAGACACAATTTCAATTTACTTTATAACCACAAGCCTAACCCTACACTAAATAAAAAATTTGACATGTACCAAGTAGGAAAACCACTGTTTGTCAAGAAGTATAGACAGTGGCTCTAAACAGTGATCAAATCTCAAAATGTCAATTTTGCTCATATACATTGCTTTTTTGTACTCTATGATTTCCTTTAGTTGTTGTATACACTTGACAAAATCAAAATAGTCATTGTTTTAAATACTTGTCAAATTGGTAGGGACTATACACTGTTATAATTTTTCTTTATTGACATATAATTTACATACTGTAAAATGCACAAATATAACTGTAGAGATCAATAATTTTCTGCATATATAAACAGCCATGAGACATTGCTGAAATCAACTTATAAAATATTCCCTTTTCAGCACAAATTTCCTTGTGCTCTTCATAGTCAATAGCCCACACTACGAAAAACATTTTTTTTGTTTCTATCATCAGAAACTACTTATGTCTTTTTTAAAAATTAGCTTTTATTGAGCCAACTTTTTGGCATAGCAGGTAAAGTCATTGCCTTCAACGCCAGCATCCCATATGAGCACCGGTTCATGTTCTGGCTGCTCCATTTCTGATGCAACTCCCTGCTATTGTGCCTGGGGAATCAGCAAAGGATGGCCCAAGTGCTTGGACCCCTGCACCATGTGAGAGACAAGGATGAAGCTCCTGGCTTTGGTGTGGCTCAGCCCCAATCATTGTGACCATCTGGGGGTGAACCAGCAAATTAAAGATCTCTCTCTCTCTCTCGCTCTCTCTCTCTCATTCTTTCAAATAAGCCATAAATATTTTTTGATATTTTATGTATTTATTTGACAGAGTTATAGATAGAGAGAGGGAAAGACAGAGAGAAAGGTCGTCTATCTGCTAGTTCATTTCGCAAATGGCCTCAATGGCTAGAGCCAAGCAGATCCAAAGTCAGGAGCCAGGAGCTTCTTCTAGGTCTCACACATGGGTGGAGGAGCCCAAGCACTTGAGCTATATTCCACTACTTTCCCAGGCCACAAGCAGAGAGCTGGCTGGGAAGAAGAGCAGCCGGGACACAAATTGGTACCCATAAAGGATGCCAGTGCTGCCGGCGGAGGCCCAACATACCAGGCCACAGTGCTGGCCCCAACAAATAAATCTTTAAAACAAATTAGTTTTTACTTCCTTGAGAGACAGAGAGAGGTTGAATTTTGTATACTGATCAAGTGTTCAATGGAACCCAGGCACTCTGATGTGGGAAGTAGAGTCTTATGTCCTTGGCTAAACTCAAACTCTCCACCAGTATTGAATGGAACACAGCTTTTGAATGGAACATGTTGCTTACCTGGCTTTTTTTTCCTACAGATTTCTGAGACTCATCTCTGCTCTCTTGTATTGCTTGATGGTTCTTTTATACTTCCTAGCAGCAGCACTGCATACATAGAATGTAAGTCGCCCCTCTTCCATTGGTAGTCATCTGTGATCTCTTTGATTCAATAATATAATTAAAGCTGCTATACACAATTTCTTTTGTTGCAAAAGACAAGGTTTCATTTTTTTTACTGCTTAGTAGTATTCCAAAGTATATATATACCACATTTTTGTTATCCAATCATGGGTTCATGGACATCTGGGCTTACTGCATATCTGCATATCTTGGCTATATTGAATTGAGCTACAATAAATAAGGGTACAGAAAAATCATTTTTTTGAAAGATTTATTTATTTATTTGAAAGTCAGAGTTGCACAGAAAGATGAGAGGCAGAGAAAGAGAGAGTGGCCTTCTGTCCACTGGTTCATTCCCCAAATGTCCACAACAGCCAGAGCTGTGTGGATCCGAAGCCAGGAGCCAGGAGATTCTTCCAGGTCTCCCACGTGGGTGCAGGGGCCCAAGGACTTGGGCCATCTTCTACTGCTTTCCCAGGCCACAGCAGAGAGCTGGATCAGAAATGGAGCAGCCAGGACTTGAACTGGCACCCATATGGGATGGTGGCGCTTCAGGCCAGGGTGTTAACCCAATGCGCCACAGTGATGGCCCCCAGAAAACTCTGATACACTGCTTTCATTTCATTTTGGACAGTTCCCAGGAGTAAGATGGCTGGCTGGGTCATAGGTAGGTCTTTTCAGATTCTGGAGGAATCTCCACACTGTCTTCCATTATGGCTGTACTAGTTTACATTCCCACCAACAGTGTATTTAGGGTATTTTTTCCCTACATCTTCCCAGATTTGTTGTGTTTTGGTTTTGGATGATAGCCATTCTAAGTGAGATGAAACCTGATTGTGGTTTTGATTTGCATTTCTCTGTTGGCTAGTAATCCTGAGCACTTTTTCACATGTCTGTTGGCCCTTTGAATGACAACTTTCGAAAGATGCCTGTTGGGGTGGCTCTGTGGTGTGGCAGGCAAAGCTGCTGCCTGCAGTGCCAGCATCCCATATGGGTGCTGGTTCATGTCCCAACTGTTCCTCTTCCAATCCAGTTCTTCGCGATATCCTGGGAAAGTAGTAGAAGTATGTCCAAGTCCTTGAGCCCCTGCACCCATGTTGGAGACCCGGAGGAAGCTCCTGGCTCCTGGCTTCAGATCTGCTTCAGGTCAACAGCTCTGGCTGTTGTGGCCATTTGGGGAGTGAACCAGCAGATGGAAGACATCTCTCTCTCTCTCTCTCTCTCTCTCTCTCTCTCTCCCCCTCCCTCTCTTCCTCTCTCCTTCTCTCCCTCTATTCCTCTCTCCCTCTCTCTGCCTCTCCTTCTCTTTCTGTGTAACTCTTTCAAATAAATAAATATATCTTAAAAAAATAGATTCCTGCTTAAGTCCTATGCCCATTTCTTAACTGGATAATTTCTTTTGTTGTTGTTTAGTTTCTTGGGCTCATTGTAGATTCCAGATATTAATCCTTTATCAGTTGCACAGTTTGCAGATATTTTCTCCTGTTCTGTCTGTTGCCGCTTCACTTTGTGGAGTGTTTCCTTTGCACTGCAGAAGCTCTTAGCTTGAAGTAATCCCATTTACATGATTTTGCTTGTATTGCCTGTGCTTCCAAGAAGGCTTTGCCTATGCCAATCTCGTGCAAAGCTTCCCCAAAGTTTTTCTCTAATAATTGATGGTCTCAAGTCATGGGTTTAGATCCTTGGTTCATTTAGAGTTGACTTTTTCATAAGATGTCAGGTCGGGGTCTTGTTTGGTCTTCCTGCCTGCAGAGGTCCAATTTCACCAGCACCACTTGTTGAAGAGACTGTCTCTTTGGGGATTGGTTTTAGCTCCTTTGTCAAAGGTTGTAGATGCATACATTGGTTTCTGAGATTTCTATTCTGTTGCGTTGGTCTACATGTCTATTTTTGTGCCAGTATCAGGCCGTTTTGATTATAACTGCCGTCTAGTATGTCTTCAAATCACAGATTTGAGGAGTTTTCACTTATACCTTTTTAAATAATATTTCTGTCCCTTTCCCTTTCTCATATTTTTCTTTACCATGTATAAATGTTCTTTAACATGTATAATACATGTTACTAACATGTATAATACATGTCACTAACATGTATAATACATTTACTAATGCTGTAAAATTGCACATCAGCTGTTCTTCATTCCTATTGGGATTTTTTTTCTTTTTCTCCTCTGATTGCCTGTTTTCAAATGAACTGTTTTCCCAGTTCATACATTTTCTTTACTGTGATCTATTCCACTGTTGATATTCTCTGCTGCAGTTTTTCATTTTACTTATAGTGCTTTTCAATGACAGTATTTCTATATGTTTTATGATTTCAATTTCTCTGGTTAAATTTACTTTTGGGATAATCTTATGTTTTCCTGATATCAGTAAATGATTCTCTGTATTTCGTTTAAATTCCCAGAGCATATTAATCAATTATTTTGAATTCAATAACAGCTAGTTTGTAAACGTCCCTCTCTTTGGGGTCACCAGCTGGGAAATTATATTCTTTGGGTGGTGAAGTTTCTCCTCCCTTTGTGCCTTACAGGGACGTTGATACATTCGGAGGAGCAGGTGCCTCTTCCTGTCCTACATACTGGTCATGGTGGAAAAATCTGCTAAGATACAGGGGAAAGCCCCACTCAGGGTGTAGTGCAGCAGGGCTGGCACTGGTCAGGGCGCAGCACCCAGTTGCTAAGCAGCTCTATGAGTTCATGTCAATGTTGAGCAAAAATGCATGGGTCTTCAGGGACCAACACTGCGCCTGTCCTGAGTGCCTTTGAGAGTTGTGAGGTCTGGAGTCCCACTGCCTGCAAGGGTCCTGGCAGTGTTTCTGCTTTGCAGACCTCACTCAGCAATGGCACTGGTGTCTGATGAGTGGCACTCTTAGAGGAGCCACAGGGCTGAGCTATGTAACATGGGCACAGCTGAAGAAACCACATCTCTCTCTGAGGTTCAAGGACATAATGGTTCCGATGCCTAGGGCACACGTACTCACACTTTCAATTTAGCAGTGGTCTGAGTTGATAGAGCATCCTGTGAAGCAGCCAGGGAGGAGGGATGCGACCTCGAGAGTGTGCAGAGCTACAGTGGCTCAGGAGGCAGGGCCATCCAAATCTCTTTGTATCTGAGCCAGCAGCTCAAGCTAGTAGCACACAGACAAACCTTGGATCCAGAGCCCAGGGAAATCCTACCCTCCATGGTGGAGGCTCTGGTGTTTGAGGTATGGGTGCAAGTTTGGAGTCAGGACCAGTGAAGGTACTAGCTGTCAGTGTCAGCTGAGCTGCACTCTGAAGTGTGGGAACACGTAGGGAGTCTAGGATTTGGGGCCATGATGTGAAGTATCTCTCTATGACCATGGCTCCCACGTATTGGTGTGGCACGATGCTGTTTAGCCACAGAATTGGAATATAAGTGTGAGCATTAGTGGAGAATCAAAGACTCAGGGTCAGGGACATATGCGGGTTGGAAGTGGTAGCTTAGGCGCCAGAGTGATACAGCGGTGACTGCTTCTTGATGGGCATTGTCCGTGGCAACACTTCCTGCTCTGGATCTCCCATCAGGAATGACTGTTGGTTTCCTCCATGCGTAGGATGCCAGTGTCTTGTGCAGGGCAGCGCCCCAGTGGTTCCTGCCAGGTGACTGCTACTTACACCCTCAATCTTCTCTCTGTGTTCTCGGCCATCTCGTGGCACCTCTGACAGGCAGTCTTACCAGAGGTCCTTCCGGGTGGAGATTCTCCATTCCCTCTGTGTTGCTGCACATTCTTCCAGGGTCCTTGGGCAATATTGGTTTTTGATCCCTGTCTACTTTTTAGAAAGGAAACTTGGGAAAGGCAAGGACCAATTTTTTTTTTTCTACTCTGCCATCTTGATCAGGAATGATCTTGGTATTCACGAGAAAAAGTTCAGCAGAACATACAAATTTTGGAATGTTTGTGTTATTATTCAAGTATATGTACATATAAAATTAATCATTTTACTTGTACAATTCATTGATATGTGTACATTTAGAGGTTATGTAATCACCATTTCCATCTAATTCCAAAATATTTTCATCACTCCTGTAGGAAGTTCCATATACATTAAAGCATTTTCACCCCATCTCCTCTCCTCCACTTATTCCTATGCAAGTTTATACCCAAAATAATGGAAATAACAACTCATACAAAGACAAATCCACAAATATTCACAGCAGAGCTACTCACAAGAGAAAGAGCTGGAAACAATTAAAAAAAGATGTGTCTGTGTTTTTTAAAATACAGTATGATAACCATGTTTGTCCATGCTTTGAATCAATTTGATATTCTTAAAATATATGAAATATTTAAATTAGTTCCTTACAAATATTCAAGAGGATACATGAAACCACAGCAGCCCATCATTGACATTGCAAATGCATCAAAAACATTTATGTATTAGATACTCTTCCTTAAAATTTTAAGTCTTATTAATTCAAATGTAATGAAAATAAAGGAAGATATTTTATCTCAATGCAAGGAAGATTATTCAAGCTTTCAGAATGGAAAAATAGAGCAATGATTCTATTATTAAAATAAAAATGAAAACCTGAATAAACTAACATATTTATAAATTTAAACATGTTTAGAAGATTATGCACATTGAAGGGAGATTCTATACAGACAGTGAGAAGCTGCACCCTCCACTGAGGAGCTGTGGTTCTACTTCCCCCTGCACAGGGCACCCCTGAGAGCTTGGTGCACCTGCTGGTTGCGCAGGGTGTAGATGACAGGGTTCAGCACTGGGGTCAGCACCGTGTTCACCAGAGCAGCCTGTCTGTTGAAGTCCACCCTGCTCGTCTGCTTTGGCTTCACATAGATGAAAAGACAGCTGCCGTACATGAGAGAGAGGACGATGAGGTGAGACGAGCAGGTGGAGAAAGCTTTCTGCCGCTCCCTGGCTGACGGGAGCCTCACGATGGTGACCACGATGTTGCTGTATGCAATGATGGTTACAAGGAGGGATGTAAAAAGAATCAAAAAAGCAATATTGAAGAACAGCATTTCAACAGACCTGGTATCAGAACAGGAGAGCTTAGCCAAGGGCCCAAAATCACAGAAGAAGTGGGGGATGACATTGGGGCCACAGAAGGACAACTGGGAAAGATGGACAACTGGGACCACCATGAAGAGGAATCCCAAAGTGAAGCAGGCAGTGACCAGCAGGGAGCACACCCTGGGGCTCATGATGCTGGAGTAACGCAGAGGTCTGCAAATGGCCAGGTACCGATCCAGAGACAGCACTCCCATAAGGAAGAAAACAGTTGACCCCAGGGAAAGAAAGACAAAAGCTTGCGTGAAGCAGGCAGCAAAGGAAATGGCTTGCCTCCCTGACAGGAAGATGGCCAGCAGTTTAGGAATCACCGTGGTTATGAAGCAGCATTCCACAAAGGAGAAAGTGCTGAGGAAGAAGTACATGGGTGTGTGGAGGCGATGGTCAGCCCAGGTGATGGTGATGATGAGCGTGTTTCCCATGATGGAGGCCAGGTACGCCAGCAGGTGCACCAGGAACAGTATTTTCCCCAGGTGCTGGACAGCAGGGAAGCCCTCCAGGATGAACTCCTGCACTGCTGTCCTGTTCCCCGGATCCCACATCACCAGGTCTTCCATTGCTTCATCAACTCTGTCTGAGCTTCTTGCAGTGTATGACTGAAGAAAGAGAACTCATTTCATTTAACATAAAATATCATAGGCAATTGGCTTTTTTAAGTGGTGCTACTTATTTTTTATTTAACGACTATTTATTTATTTATCCCTCTGTAAGGGAGAGAGAAAGAGAGGTCGCCAGTCTGCTGACTGATTCCCCAAATGTGCAACACATCTGGTGCTGACCCAGGCTGAAGCCAGGAGCTACAAGCTTTATCCAGGTCACCCTAGTGGGTGTCTGGGACCCGACTACTCGAGCCAGCACCCACTGCCTCCAAGGGTCAGCATTAGCACATGGCTGAAACTGAGAGTTAAGCTGGAACTCAAACTGGAATCCAGGAATGCCAGTACCAAGCACCATGAGCACTAGGCAAATGATGCTCATCACACGTTATTTTAAAGCGTTCTGTGTTATATGTAGCTTTTGCCCACTTCTAAATGAAAGTCAGTGATTTTATCTATGACTACAATGAGAGTAGCCTGAAATTCTTAGATAAATAAAATTGGAACTACCAGTCTTCATAAAGAATAATGCCATTTTAAGAGCATTAGTCATTTCCTATTCAGTCTATTGCCAATCAGAAAAGCCATCTTTCTCTTAGCCCTGTATCTGATCGTGCCGTGTAATACCACTAAGAAGGCACTCACATTGTGCAGCTACAAGGTCTATTACAAAAGGAAAACTGACTTCCAAACAAGAACTTCTGGTCATGGAATTCTGTAATCCCACCCAAAATTCCTTCGTCATGTCTTGGGATTCATTTCCGAATTTGGGGACACAATATCGTTGGTGAAAAACTGACCTGCACTGCAGCTCCTTGAAGTGAGTTCTATTAGAAGCCTCACGACAGCACTGACTGGAATGGTGGAGACTCAGCCCAGCCCCTTTTGGCCCTAGGCTGACGTCAGTAGTAAGAGTGGTGTGTTTTCCCTTCATCCGCTGCTAAGTGGTCATCCGGGGGGAATCTTTAGCTTCTGACCTTCCTGGTCCACAGGCCCAAGGACTGCCTACCAGGAGACAGAAAGAGCCATAGTATGACCTCACTACAACAATTCATTCTGACTCCTTCTCAGACCTACTGTCTACATATGTAGAATAGATTTTTATTTTGCCTTTTAGGTAAACAGATTTCTTTGGGTGACACTTTTTCCCATTAGGTCAGCTAGTATTTGTCCTGGAGCTCTGAATTAACTCTCTGATTAAGTCAAAGCCAACACCCCTAATCCAGTTACCATGTGAGACCTACTTGAAGAGGAACACACTCTGTTTCAGTTTACCAAAAAAAAAGAATGATGAGGTGACCCAAACTAAGGCCACACACTCACCCACATGCAGCTCCAAGTCACCAACGCTCTATCTGCAACTCTTCACTCTTCTGAAAAGTCAGGATGTGGGGATAGGCAGCTGGAAAGGTACGAAAAGAAACACTTGCACCTGCGATGTCCCTAATTTGTTCCGGACAAAAGTTGGACCTGTGCATCATGTCTGCTCCTCATGCATCTTCAACAAACCTGGAACAATCCCAACTCGGGGAGACTGAGAGATATCTCCCTGGCAAGCTTCCCTGGTGAGACCCCAGCACATCCCTTCCCAGTGTTCTGGAACTTGGGTGTGACTCACGCTCCCACAAGGCTTTCATAGCCTCCTTGCAGGCCCCTCAAGCGGCTCCTACTCCTGAACCAGATAGCTCTAACAAAATTTTTTTAAAAAAACATTGTTGGGGAAATGAGAAATAGCTCTTTACATAATCTGGCCCTTGTGTATAGCTCCTGGGTCTTAAAATGTGTTCCAGGGCACTAGGCTTGCCACCCTTCACCCCATCAGACTAGGCAGGATACCCATACCATCAAGAGCAGAAATGAGATTTATATGGAATTGTCCCCTCATAGCTTTGGCACTAGATTGTCTCTTGACACTGGCTAGGAGCCACCAGGACTAGTAGGCAGAGACATCGTTAGGAGAAGATGGAACAAAGCCATCCAGAGACTAATGTCCCTCTAGGATCCCTGGGGGCTGCTGATTGGGGACCATTTCAAATAGAAAATTATTACACAATCATCATCAGAGTTACTCTTTCATTACGTTTGCAAGTGTAATAATATGGACTCGGATATCTGATGTGTCTCCGGTGAAAATTGTTTAGAGTAGAGTACTTACCAATATAGTAGGGTTTATAAAATCACAAATCACATTATGTTACTAACATGGGGCTTATAGGGCAAGTAGGGAATGTGGTGGGCCTTCTCCTATGAACCGGAGCACTCCCTAACTCTGCCACAGTGCAAAGTCAGATAAAACCCAAGGTCTAAATAAAATCCAGGAGTCTCAAAACATAATACCCGGGGCCGGTGCTGTGGCATAGAGGGTAAATCTGCTGCCTGCAGTGCCAGCATCTCATATGGGCACTGGTTCAAGTCCTGGCTGTTCCATTTCCAATCCAGGTCTCTGCTGTGGCCTGGGAAGGCAGTGGACAATGGCCCAGGTCCTAGGGCCCCTGCACCCAAGTGGGAGACCTGGAAGAAGCTCATGGCTCCTGGTTTTGGATCGGCACAGCTCCGGCCATTTCGGCCAACTGGGCAGTGAACCATCAGACGGAAAACCTCTTTCTCTCTTTCTCTGCCTCTCCTTCTCTCTCTGTGTAACTGTGACTTTCAAATAAATAAATTAAAAAAAAAATAATGCCCAAAATTCCCAGGTTTATTGGAAATCACTTGTTATAACAGACTAAAAAAAAACACTCAAGTTGAATTTTTTAAAGATTTTATTTGAGAGTTACAGACATGGTCCCTGAATTTGAATTTAAAAAGGCAACCAACTGATATCAACAGCAAGATATTTGAATGATACAACAAAGGAATTAAAGCAGCCATTTTAAATGCTACAATGAGTAATACATATGTGATTCAAATAAATTTTAAAGAGTAGAGAAAATCTTCTCTCCTACCAATCTTAGGTTTGATTTATTCCCTGTTCTTCTAGGCCCTTGAGATGCATTGTTAAATCATTTATTTGCCTTTTTCCCGAAAATGGCACCTATTGCTTTAACTATCCTCTTCACACTACTTTTGCTGTATCCCTTAAGTTTTGATACGTTGTGTTGTCATCTTCATTTGTTTCGAGGAATTTTTAAATTTCTCTTTTGATTTCTTCTATGAAGTCAAGAAGAGCATGTTGTTCAGTCTCCATGTGTTTATATATTTTCTAGAGGTTCTACTGTTGTTAATTTCCAGCTTCATTCTTCATAACTCTGAAAACAGATCTACCCTATGACCCAGCCATCTCACTCCTGGAAATTTACCCAAACGAAATGAAATCAGTGTATGAAAGAGTTAGCTGTACCCCCACATTTATAGCAGCTCAATTCAGAATAGCTAAGATATAGAATCAACCCAGATGTGCATCAACTGATGATTGGATGAAGAAAATGTGGCCTGTGTATACAAACTGGAATACCACACAAGCATAAGATAGAATTTCTTTTGCAACAAAAATGGAAAGTAGAGATCATTTTGCTTGGTGAAATAAACCAGTCCCCAATAGAGAAACATCATATGTTTTCTCTGAAATGTATAAGAATGAAACTGACATCATATGATTTAGCTATTGTGTATAGCCCTTGTCTATACTCCTGTGGAAGAGTGGCTTTTCTACTTCATACTTGCTGAACATTATGGCTAGTTGCTCCTTCTCCAGCCTCCCCATAGGCAGCTTTCTGACCAGCTCATTGTAGGTATCTCTCCAAGGGGTTTCCCACACTCACACATGAATGTATATTCACTCCCTCACTTTTAAACAAATCCTTCTCTCATTTGTGTGTCTTATTTATGCCTCTACTTTGCATTCTCATCTCTGTGGGGGCAAGCACTTGGAATAAAAATGAAGACACTGCTCAGTGTAGGAGCTGCTTCCTTGGGGTCTTGGAGAAATCCCCAGGAGGCTGAGCTTCAGACAAACATCAAGACTTGTTTTCATGCGAGATGGAGGATTTGTCTACCCAGTGTTATTCAGAAACAATGGAAGGCTAGCATTGCCTTCTTTCAGTGCTGTGTGACTTCTTATAGCCAAATCATAGCAGTGGTCCCCACTCCAGACCAGTGCAGTAGATCAGATCCTCGTGGTCTGAGAGCAAATTCAAGGAAGGGTGAGAAGACACGGGCATCTCTCATCAGGTAATGAAAGGTGGAGTTTCTACAGTCAAAGCAACGTGGTAAAGTCCAACAGGGTCAAGAGAAACCAACTGAGTTAAGATGGTAGCCATAGAAGGTTCCTTAGGGAAGAATAGTCTCCTTAAAACATTTCCTCTAGGGGCCGGTGCCATGGCTCACTTGGTTGATCCTCCTCCTGCAGCGCAGGCATCCCATATGGGTGTTCTAGCCCCGGTTGGGATGCTGGATTCTGTCCCGGCTGCTCCTCTTCCAGTTCAGCTCTCTGCTTTGGCCTGGGAAGGCAGTGGAGAATGGCCCAAGTGCTTGGACCCCTATACCTGCATGGGAGACTGGGAGGAAGCACCTGGCTCCTGGCTTTGGATCAGCATAGCTCCAGCTATGGCGGCCATTTGGGGGATGAACCAACGGAAGGAAGACCTTTCTCCCTGTCTCTCTCTCTCTCTCTCTCTCTCTCTCTCTCTCTCTCTGCCTAACTCTGTCTGTCAAATAAAATTGAAAAAAAAAGAACATTTCCACCAGCAGTCCTCCAGTCCAAACATCCTGCCTCACTCAATCTTTGTAGCCCACACACCTAAATTCTAGGCGTCCTTTCAGGATTTACACCCTGAACGTTGTGCATACGTTTGCACATGACTGTGTGTCTAGAACACAAGGAACACGTTGCTTCTCTATCTGTTTGGCACTAGCATCACCTTGGGGTCTGACTATGGGGCCCCACTTCTCAGAGGTCTGGGGGCCATCTCCCAGTCCCAGGCCTCACATCAGCCAGCCCCAGGACCCCAGAATTCTGAGCTTATCCATGCAGGCATTCTACTGGGGTGGAAAAGACAGGTTTTATTCACCCTCCAGCCCATAAATTTGCCCATCAGAACCCCTCACAGGAAGGTCAATACCCAATGAAATGATAATTTCCAAGGAAAACGCCTTCTAAAAGCAAAACTTAGTTTCTGAAGAATGGGAAAAGCTTCCTGAGAGCTGTTTTGACTTCATTGTTTCTCAGAGAATAGATGAGGGGGTTGAGGGTAGGACTCAGCATGGTATAGAGCACACCAGCCACCTTGCTCTTCTCCGCACTGTAGCTGGAGACAGGGCTTATGTAGGCGTAGAAGACAGCGGTGTAATACATGCACACCACAGTGAGGTGGGAAGAGCAGGTGGAGAAAGCTTTCTTCTTCCCCTCCGAGGTCCGCATCTTCAGGATGCTGGCGATGATGGAGCCATAGGACATGACAGTCATCAGGAAGTTCAACATGCCATAAAAGGCGTCAGCCAGGACAATCATGACGCTGTTCACATAGGTGGAGCTACAGGAGAGACGTAGCAGGGGAGGGACCTCGCAGAAGAAATGGGTGATGACATTGGGGCCACAGAAACTCAATCGCAACATCAGTCCTGTGTGGATGGCCGTGTTGAAGGCGCAGAGCACCCACACACCCGTGGCCAGTACACCACAGCACGTCTTGCTCATCATGGTGTTGTAATGCAGGGGGTGGCAGATGGCTGCGTACCTGTCATAGGCCATGACCGTGAGGAGGAGCAGCTCTGAGGACGCAGACCACGTGAGGAAGTAGAGCTGAGCCATGCAGCCCCCGTAGGAGATGGAGCTCCTCTCTGACAACAGATCCGCCATTGCCTTGGGCATGATGGAGGAAGTGCAGATCATGTCCATGGTGGCCAAGTTGAACAGGAAAAAGTACATGGGAGTGTGGAGGCCAGGGTTGAAAGTGATGGCCAAGATGATCAGGACATTGCCTGTGAGCGCCACAGTGTAGAGAGAGAGGAAACAGCTGAATAAGAGCACCCGGTATTCGGGGTGCTCTGAGAAACCCTGCAGGATAAACTCGGTCACCAGCGTCTCATTACTCATAGTCTGCAGGCTGGGAGGAGGTTCTGTGTCTGTCAGGTGAATCTCCACACACATCTTCACGTCATTCGGGGCTAGAGAGAGAGGGAGGAGAGGTGTCCCAAGGAAGGCTGCTAGCTTGTTGCGTCCATACCTGACACCACGGCCTGGGCAACATTACGCAGGTGCACTAGGATGTAGTAATTAAGACAGACACACCAGTTTACAGTAGGCAAAGGTCAAGAGCATTCAGGTCATGAAAAGTAAATGCAGATGGCCGAATAAATTCGTGAAGCATCACTGAACCCCAGTCAAAGAAACACAGTGAGATCCACTCTTCACTATCTGTGACTTGGCGAGGTTAGATAAGCATGGCAGTGACTACCATTAGCAAGGGTGCCTGTTCCACTGGAACCAGCCCTCTCCCTTCTGCCATGTATCCTGAGGAAGTAATTCAAAACACAGTGTCAGAGCAGTGCTACTGGTAATCATGCATTTTCTCATGTTCTCTACCTTTTTTTTGAGGAATTTATTAATTCATCCCAGTCTCAGGGCCACAAAATTGCATATAATAGTGAAATTTTAAAATCAACCTATACCCTTAAAAGTCAGTTTACTAATATAATATAATGCTGAGTACTTGTCATACTGGTACTCTGGGAGTGTTTTACTGATGCTTTTCTTAAGATAGAACTAGAGGTTGTGTTGTGGCTCAGCAGGTGAAACTGCCTCTTAGGACGCCTGCATCTCATATCAGAGCGCCAGTTACAGTGCTGACTCCTACACTCTGATCCAGCTTCCTGCTAATGCACTTGATGACCCACCTGCTTCAGTTTCTGCCACCTACATGGGAGACCCCAATGGAGTTGCTGGCTCCTGGCTTTGGTGTGGTCCAGCCCTGGCTGTTATGGACATTTCCGGTAGTGAACCAGAAAACATAAGATAACTCTCTCCCTCTGCTTTCTCTCCATCACTCCCTCTCTCTGCCACTCTGCCTTGCAAATAAAACTAAATAGATCTTTAAAAAATAAATCCAATAACAGAGAATGAAAAAAATTAAATGTAATATGCACAATCCTATCTCATTTTTGGTTTAAAACAAAGAAGGAGGCTTGTGCATGTACTAGTAGAAAAAACAACTGGTGAGTGATAGACCAGAGTTTGAACAGTGTGGATAGCTTGTGGTCAATTTTCATCCTATTGCTTCCAAGACAGAACAATCAGGAACTCTAACAGTTCTTCCATGACCTCCAACCTCCACATGCTGCCCAAAGCAATGCACTCAGCCACAGCTGCCAGGAGCCCCACCTCTCCAGGCTCTCTCCCCATGCATCTCAACCCTCAAACCAAGAACTCCAGGTTTGCCCAGCACTCCCAGCATGGCCAATGCACCAAGGTCACACCAGGCTTTCCTGGTTCTGTTCTTGCAACCCCCTCAGCCAGGAATGCCCTTCCCAAGGACCAGATCCACCATCAGCCAACCTTGTCTCTGCACATCCTTCCCCTGGGCACGGAAAGGACTCCTACTTCTTTGTGTCCATCTGTGTTCTCTACTCATCTGTCCTGGAACCCATCGCACATCACGTTGTGATCAGGCTACCCAGCTGTCCCTTCTAAGGTTGCTGTGTATGCCCTGTTTATCTCAGCACACCCCTTGCTAGCACCCAGCCCTATGCCTAGCACCCAACTGCACTGCAATGATGTTAAAGAACAGTCTAGTGTGGAAAAGCAGAAAGGTTTCTCTTCTGAAGACAATGCACCTTCTGCACTATTTGAGATAAAAATCAGCATGGGATCACACTTGCTTTCTCCATCTTTTCAACTCCTTATTCAAAAAAAGAGCTAACCAAGGTGTCCATTTCTAAACAAAAATTCTATCTTTGTCAAACCTCAAGAAACGGATTTACCACTAACACATTGAAAGATTTACACAACATGAGGAAACATCACCTGCACTCTAGTACATCATAGTACATCACTATTCTAGCAGGTGAAGGCTGCTCTCTGTCCTTAAGAGCTGAGGGCAGAGTTAGGGTGGGGTGATTCAGAGCTGGTGAGAGCGATGGACATGGTTCTGGCAACAAAGTGTCAGAATAGCTCCGAGACTTGGCTGGAGAAAATCAACAATGTGTGTGTTAGGCCATTTCATTTTCGTTTGGGAAGAAAAGATTTGGACAATCACTTTTGCTCGGTTTCAATGGGACCATCTGAGAAAACAGCTCTAACTTCACCTACTCCTTACCACAGCCCAGTAAGTGGCTCCTGTTTAACTCCAGGCTGAAAAGAACAAAATTGGACTTACCCCAGACATCCCCGGATAAGGTTTCCTGCCTGCTAATGTCCTCCCTAGGATTCTCACTCTTCTGCAATCCATCATGGTGCACAATGCTGGCCAGGATCACAGAGCTGCCGCTGCACCCGGAGACCAGTAGGGGGCCAGACCTGCCCTAAGCCACTGCTGGGGCACCAAGACAGCTTTTCACAAAGGAAACCTTAATGCCAACCTCTCTCTGAACAAGTCCAGAACCAAGAGAGAAAAAGCCTGTTGCATTAATGGAGGCTGTGAACAGGTGCTGAGCAGAGAGAAGTTTCAACAAGCCCACTCACATTTAGGGACATATTACCCACTCCCTGGGACTTCCAGGGCAGGTGGACAGTCCCCTGGTCTGGTCGGTGAATAAGGAAATCAAAGAAGCAAAGAGTCTTTCTGTGACAATGACCAAGGACCCTCTGTGGAACCTCAATAGCTACTTCTCCTTCAGGAAAACAAAGACCTTTCTCCCCCAAGGTTCTTGGGGCACTGGCTTTCATGCTCATCAAGCACCACAAGAGTATCACCAAGAACAGGAGTGGAAAGGACTTCAGGTGGCAATGACCAAGTTTAAGCACACACGACTAGGCGGCACGGTGGCTCCCACAGGCAAGGTGACAGGGTATTTAACCCACGGTTGTTCCCCACACTTGAACTCTTCAGTGTCCAAGCTCCCGAGAGAATGAAATGCATCTGGAGGATTGTTGCAATCTTGTGGAAGAAATGGCAATGGCTGTCCTCAGAAATCCCCAGAATCAAAAACCTTTCACCTCCCTGAGTTTTTCCTAAAGATAGATGGAACTTTATCAGAATACATTTTTGCTTTCAGTGAGATATTGTTAGATCCACTTTGTTGTTGATGGTTTCACAAATGGAGAATCTGCACTGCCATGAATAGTTGAGAACTTGTCTACTCCAATTGTTTTAATCTCTAAAGGAGTTGAAGGATTTTCACAGATACAAAATAATTCAATGTCCTATCATATATGAAAGTAGATGTTCCTACTGCAAAGATTTCACAAACAGAAAACTAAGCATCAGAACGTGCCAAAACTTCATATGCTCTGAAAGACATTTTGAAGATGACTTTGTTCATTTTTTTTTTTTTTTGGAAAATCACAAAAGAATCTAAGTGGCTTGCCAGAGTCACACAGAGTAGCAGAGACAAAGCTAGTGTTGTGTCTCACATGTTTGGAATTCCACTCCCAGGATTCTTGGCTGTATGATATTTTAGATGCCTACCTAAATCTACCTCCATCCAATGTCCAAAAAAAAAAAGCCACAAAAAAATCAACCAAGAGCTGATTTGAGCATTTTTATGGCTGAGGTGTGGAATGCAAACCCGGAGTCTCAGCAGGCTCTGGCATCTGCCTGAGCTATTTCCTTGACTGACCAGTCATGACACACAAGCAGAAAGACGCAACTGACCCTGCGACAGTTCAAGAAAACCCAACAGTTAGCTACTGATCCAGATTAGGAAGACTCAGAGTTTTAAACAGAAGATTCCCCTGTTTTTAAATCCCCACTGCAATGAGCCATCCTCGGAACACACAAAATTACCTTGACAAAGCGATCTCACCCTCCTGGAGGTGAGTTTACCTGTGACTCCTCTCTCTCTCTCTCTCTTTCTCTCTCTTTCTCTCTCTTTCTCTCTCTTTCTCTCTCTCTCTCTCTCTCTCTCTCTCCCTCCCTCTCAACGGCAGTTGAGGTTGGGAACCCAGCGACACTGTGCAAAGCCTGTGGCGGTCAGTCTAGACAGAAGAAGGTTCTTTGCCTGTATTTAAACCACTCTCGCCAGGAACATCCAACTGATGTTTCGCCAAGTTTGTCCGTGCCTGAGGGAGACACTTGGGAGAGTGGCTCACAGCCATTACTCTAAGTGGACCCTGAAGGAGCAATTAAATTAACTGCCTCTTTGCTGAGGACGTGGCTGTCCCTGGTGCTCACACAAAGGCCAGTTCAGAATCCTGATTCTGGCACATGGTAAAGAGCACAGGCTCAAGTCAGGGGCAGCAGGACCCACCCATGTCACAGCTCAGAATCTGGAACAGGGACCCACCCAGTGCCAAGTGTTCATAACAATGTGGGCACTCTGGGCACCAAAGGAGAAGGTCAGGCCAGCAGCTGACATCTCTGCTCTGCCCTCCACAGAAGACGAGAGGCACAAATCCAACAGTCCCCCTCCTCTGCAGATTCCACCCAGCTAACAGAGCTGGCCAGCACTGTCTATCACTCACACCTTGGCTCCTGGTCTCCTTGCTACTTCCCTGTCCCATCTCCACAGTCTCCCACCAGATCTTAGTCCCTTCTTCAGTCAAACCACCCCTGATTCCCAGAGGGCAAAGAGCCTTGTCTGTCACCTCCAGGGATTCCCCCACCAGGCCCCAGTGGCCATGCCACGGGCTGCAGAAACTTCTCGGACCAGATCCAATCCCAACCCTGAAAGCTGATGGTTTTGTCACTGTGGGCTGTCTCTCAACCACCCCAGGACACAATTATCACAATGAAAAGACTTACCACACACACACACAAACACACACACACAATCTCAAAAAGTCTGTGGAAAATTATGAAAACGCCATACATGGATTTCCAAATTATTTTGTGCCAAAATAAACACATTTTAATTCTATTTTTCCAATGTAGGATTATTCTGTATTACTTAGCAGGCAGAGCCTAGGCTACACATATACCACCCACCACCCTAGAGATGTGCCCAAATATAGCTAGCACCTTTTACATGCAACTATTAAGCAACTGGTTAGTTTGATAGGAGAGTTAAGGAGGTTTGTTACCAAAAAGGACTTCAAGTTCTTTGCTAAGCAGCATGATATACTTGGAACAGAAATTATATTTTTTCATTAATGGCTTTGAGACCTGACTCTGTTACTTAAATAGCCATGTGGATTTGTATATTACTTATAATATCTTTTTTTCAAAATATGCAATGAGAATAATAATACCTACCTTCAGGATTTCCTTTGGACTAAATAAAATGACATGCATGAATCCATTTTCCAAGCTGTCCGTTACCATTATGGATGGGTCACCATAATGGAACTACTGAAATAATTACAAAGAAGACTTCTGACTCGGCACTTTTAGGCCAAAGTAGGCTACCAATTCTTCAACAAAATCAGAGGTATACCGACTAGGAATTCTCTTTCTGTGACATTAATGTTATGTTACCATTCAGAAGTAGATGTATGTTAGACTAAAGCCTACACTATTATAACAAAATTATGTGGTTTGACTCCTTCCGTTTCACCCAACAGTTTAGAGGTTTGCATGAGGGATGGAATAGTTTCCAGACTTGGTGTGAAAGCTTTGCACTATGAACTCGTTAGGCAACCCAGGTTCTTTTCAAGTCAAAGGTTCTTTTTACAAACAATAAAAGTTATTCAAGGGGTGGCAGTGTGGGAAAGAGACAAGAGAGCTGCCATCAACTGGTTCACTCGCCAAACGCTGGCAAGAGCTGGAGCATGGCCATACCAGTGCCAGGGGCTGAGAACACAGCACAGGTCTTCAATGAGGATGGCAGGAACCCAATTAGATGAGACATCACACTGCCTCCCCGGGTCCACATTAGCAGGAAGCAGGAACCCAAGCCAGGAAGCAAACCCAGGCACACCAATGTAAGATGCAAGCATCTAGACCATTAGGCTAAACAGCTTCTTCAAGTCAATGGCTCTTTGTTATTCCCCTTGACACAAGGAAGCTGCTGCCACCTCTACATTTCACCTCATGGGAAGGGAAGAAGCAGAAAACTCAAAGAACATGATTTGTCTCAAGCAAGTGAGACAGATATTCCACACAGAGCTTCTGCTAATAATGCATTGGCAGAATTTTACGTTACATTGCATCACCTAGCTGGAAACTTGAGACATGACATCAAGGAAGGAAGACACATGGGGCTGGCGCCGTGGCTCACTTGGCTAATCCTCCGCCTGTGGTGCCAGCATCCCATATGGGCGCCAGGTTCTAGTCCCAGTTGCTCCTCTTCCAGTACAGCTCTCTGCTGTGGCCTGGGAAGGCAGTGGAGGATGGCCCAAGTGCTTGGGCCCCTGCACCCGTGTGCGAGACCAGGAAGAAGCACCTGGCTCCTGGCTTTGAATCTGCACAGCTCCGGCCGTGGTGGCCATTTGGGGGGGTGAACCAACGGAAGGAAGACCTTTCTCTCTGTCTCTCTCTCTCACTGTCTAGCTGTACCTGTCAAAAAAAATGAAGGAAGACACAAGCACATGAAAAAGGGAGAATAAATTGGGGGGGGGGGCAAAAAATTAATAACTGCCACAATATCCAAGCAGAAATTAGAGGCAGGAGATTTAGACAAGAGATTGAAGGTGAAGGTGAATTTTATTTGCTACTTCCATGAACAGATATTCAAGAGAGAAATGAAAAATAAGTAGTTATACAAAGAGGAGGAAATAAAGAGAAGACTAAAGAATTAGATGACTGAGTGGTCAACACTAAAAACTAAAAGAGAAAATTAAGGTAATGACAAGTCTGGAAAGAATCTCAAAGTGGTGGAACTGAAAATTTATGCGAACCTAGACAGTTGCCACTTGATGGAGAAGAGAGCTGAGCAGCAGTGGGGAAAATTGACTGTCAGGTGGGTGAGGCTTGTTGGTCAAAGAAATGGTTAGAAATTTGGGGAAAAACTATGGATCTGTAGACTATCTTCAGGAGTCCTATGCTATGTCCAAAGCTCAACCAGGACCAGCCGAAATGACCTTTTGAATACGTTCTGGTTAATTTCTCATCACCCAGGCACATCCCTGAGTACAATTCCTGTTCTTCAGACCTGCCCCCTTCTGTTTTCCCCCCTCACACTCAACTATTGGCCTTGCCGCCTACATTCCTGAGAAAAGAAATAGTCTCCTATCAGAGCTCCTCAATTTCATTTCTCCCCTCGTCAATCTTTCTATTTCTTTATACTCAGTGTTTGTGAATCCAATCTTCTGCACAATTTTTATGAGAAATCAGTAAAAGAGATATGCAAATATCACTATCCCTTAAAGCAAACTATTGGTCTTTGTCATTTTCTTTAGATGTCCATATTTATTACCTTGGAATATTCACATAATTCCCATGGCAGACATAATTTGCACAACATGCACAAAGATGTCATAAAATATTTCCTTATAATTAAAAAATGAGTCAAAACAACTCAGAAAGACAAAGATAATAGAATTAGTAGACATAGAAATCAAAATAGTTATAACTGTATTCCATGTGTTCAAGAAGCTAGTAAAAATACTGACCGTATTAAGTAGAGACAAAGAAGATATAAAAATTTCTAGAGGAAAATCTAGAATGTCTGAGAATACCAGTACACTGGGTGAGACTTTGCAAGAAAAACACTAGTGAATGTGAGAAAACACCAATAAAAAAAAAAGAAACAAAAATAGCGCCAGCGCTGCAGCTCACTAGGCTAATCCTCCACCTGCAGTGCCGACACACTGGGTTCTAGTCCCGGTCAGGGTGCCGGATTCTGTCCCAGTTGCTCCTCTTCCAGTCCAGCTCTCTGCTGTGGTCCAGGAAGGCAGTGGAGGATGGCCCAAATCCTTGGGCCCTGCACCCGCATGGGAGACCAGGAGAAGCACCTGGTTCCTGGCTTCGGATCAGTGTGGTGTGCCAGCCACAGCACACTGGCTACAGCGGCCATTGGGGGGTGAACGAACAGAAAAGGAAGACCTTTCTCTCTATCTCTCTATCTCTCTCTCACTGTCCACTTTGCCTGTAAGAAAAAAAAAGAAACAAACAAAAATAGCAAAAAAAAAAAAAAACATAAGAACAGTGAATTAGTTAGCTGTAACACATCAGAAACCTAATATATGTGTAACTATATCTCCTAAACATATGAGAAATAGGAAAAGAAAAATTCTTGAATAAGTAACAGATAAAGTTTTTCCAAATTTAGTGAAGAACATAAACCTACAGACAATAAGTTCATGAACCCCAAACACAATAAACATGAAGAAGTTCACACCAAAACACATGCTTAAAACTAGTGATAAAGAAAAAAAAATCTTAAAAGCCATGAGCATAAAAAATGCACACTATACACAGAGACAAATCTAAGAATTACAGATAATTTTCTATGTAATCAGTGCATACAAAAAGTGAGGAAATATCTTTACATGAAAGAAAAAAAGTATAAATTTTATACCCAGTAAAAGTATCTTTTGAATATAAAGATAAAAAGAAAATCAGAAATATAAAAGATAAAGTAACTCATCACCAGAAATATATGCAGAAAGAACTATTAAAGAAATCTTTAGTAAGAAGGAAAATTTTACCTGATGAGAATCTGGATTTATTTAGGAATGAATAAATGAATTACAAAACCGAGGGTTTATCTGGGAATGTATGTAATATTTGGTTTCTTATTATTGAGATCACTTGAAAAGATGATCAACTTCTTATAACAGAAATAACAGTTGTATCACAGGGTTTATATTAGCTCCAAAAGAAAAATGAACTAAAACAATGACGTAAGAGCACAATTCACATTTAAAAGTTTATTGGAATTAAACTTTTGTAATGTCCACATAGTATATAAAAGGTAGTATAATATCATTTGGTAGAGTCTATGATAAGTTAAAAATGAATACAATAAGCCTTAAGTAGACCCCCAAAAGAACTTCAGCAGAGTTATAACTAAGATGCCAAAATAGGAAATAAAATGGAATCATTAAGAATACTCTAATAATACAAATGAATGAAGAAAATGAGAATAACAAGAAAAGAGAATATATGAGATAAAAAGAAAACAAGTAGCAATATATTAAGTTCAAATGCAAGCAAAGAAGTCCAGGGTCCTTCCAAGAATCAATGTTGTTGTGAAGGGGCCGGCACCGTGGCTCACTTGGTTAATTCTCCACCTGTGGCGCCGGCATCCCATATGGGCTCCAGGTTCTGTCCCGGTTGCTTCTCTTCCAGTACAGCTCTCTGCTGTGGCCCAGGAGGGCGGTGGAGGATGGCCCAAGTGCTTGGGCCCTGCACCTGCATGGGAGACCAGGAAGAATCACCTGGCTCCTGGCTTTGGATTGGCACAGCACCAGCTGTGGCGGCCATTTGGGGAGTGAAGCAATGGAAGGAAGACCTTTCTCTCTGTCTCCCTCTCTCACTGTTCGTAACTCTACCTATAACATAAATAAATAAAAAATATTTTAAAAAGTTTTTTAAAAATGTTGTTGTGAAATACAGTTGGAAATAGATTCATGGATCAAATGATGATGCACAGTATGAATGAGAAATCAATATCAATGCAGAAATCATGAACAGAAATTTTGGATATTAAAAATCAAGTTCGTGAGATAAAAATACAATCAAGAGCTTCAACAACAAAATGGACCAATTTATTGATCTTGAGGACAAAACTTTGGAAATAATTCAGTCATTTAAAACTAAAGAGAGAAAAATTTGAAAGAATGAAGATGGCCACCACCTGTGGCACTGGCATCCCATGTGGGCACCGGTTCGAATCCCGGCTGCTCCACTTCCAATCCAGCTCTCTGCTGTTTCCAGGGAAAGCAGTAGAGGATGGCCCAAGTGCTTGGGCCCTGCATCCATGTGGGAGACCCAGAAGAAGCTCCTGGCTCCTAGCTTCGGATCAGTCCAGCTCTGGTCATTCTGGCCATGTGGGGAGTGAACCAGTGGATTTAAGACCTCTCTCTCTGTCTCTCCCTCTCTCTGTCTGTAACTCTATCTCTCAAATAAATAAATAAAATCTTTAAAGAAAAAAAACTTGAATAAAAACTACAGCAGTCAAGACAATGTGGCATTGCATAGCTTGTCATATAGATCAATGGACTAGAACCAATTATCCAGAAATAAGCCCTCACATTTATGGTGAATTTTTAATAACGTGACAAGACAACTCAATGGGAAAAGAATAGTTATTGCAATGAGTAACACTCAGACAACTGTATATCTACATTCAATGGAATGGAGTTGGGTTCCTACATTATACCTTTTCTCCAGACTAAGCCAAAACAGGGGTAGATGTAAATGAAGAGCCAACACTTAGAAGAAACTGTAGCAGTAAATCATGGTGATCTTAGTGCAGGCAATGGCTTCTTAGATACAGCATCAACATCACAAATGACAAAAAGAACACATAGGTAGGTAGGTAGGTAGGTAGGTAGATAGATAGATACATAGATACATAGACACATAGATAGATACATAGAGATAGATAGATAGATAGATAGATAGATAGATAGATAGATATAGATAGGTAGGTAGGTAGGTAGGTAGGTAGAAATATATAGAGAAAATGAGATAGAAATACAGAGAGAGGGAGATAGATAGATAGAGATATAGATAGAGAGAGAGGGAGATAGATAGATATAGATATATGATAGATATAGAAAGATAGATATAGAAAGATAGAGATAGATAGATAGATAGATAGATAGATAGATAGATAGATAGATATAGATAGGTAGGTAGGTAGGTAGATAGAAATATATAGAGAAAAGGAGATAGAAATACAGAGAGAGGGAGATAGATAGAGAGAGATAGAGAGAGAGGGAGATAGATAGATATAGATATATGATAGATATAGAAAGATAGAGATAGATAGATAGATAGATAGATAGATAGATAGATATAGATAGGTAGGTAGGTAGGTAGGTAGAAATATATAGAGAAAAGGAGATAGAAATACAGAGAGAGGGAGATAGATAGATACAGATATATGATAGATAGATAGATAGATAGATATAGAAAGATAGATAGATATAGAAAGATAGATAGATAGATAGATAGATAGATAGATAGAGATAGATAGATAGATAGATAGATAAGACTTAATTGAAATTTTGAGAGACTGTGCTTCAGGGAACCCACAGAAGCAATACAAATATCTGTATTTTTAATTTTAGTTTTTCATACGTACAATGCACTTTGTAGATATAATTCTATGAACATAATGATATTCCCTCTCTCCCCCACTTCTTCCTACCTGCTTTCCGTCTCCTTTTTTTCTTTTTCTTTTTTGTTAGTTTTTTCCGATAACATATTTTAAATTCACATTTCAGTAAAAAGAGTTAATACTTAACTGGATAACAAGTTTAACAAGCAAAAAGTCCTGGTTAAGTGGGAATACAGACAATGGATATAAGCAATAACTGAAAAGAAAAATGACCATTTCACCTAGATGCAGTAAATTTTGAAATAATCAAATCATAAATCTGAATTTAGGCCGACACCACGGCTCAATAGGCTAATCCTCCACCTGCAGCGCCAGCACACCGGGTTTTAGTCCTGGTCGGTGCGCCAGATTCTGTCCCGGTTGCCCCTCTTCCAGGCCAGCTCTCTGCTGTGGCCCAGGAGTGCAGTGGAGGATGGTCCAAGTCCTTGGGCCCTGCACCCTCATGGGAGACCAGGAGAAGCACCTGGTTCCTGGCTTCAGATCAGCGCGGTGCGCCAGCCACAGCAGCCATTGGAAGGTGAACAAACGGTAAAGGAAGACCTTTCTCTCTGTCTCTCTCACTGTCCACTCTGCCTCTCAAAAAAAAAAAAAAATCTGATTTTAAAAAATTGTATCCAAGGTTGTAAAGATCACCTATAACTCAATGATAAAATAAGTAGCTTATTTTTAAATAGGCCAAATATTTGAATATATAGTCTCCAAAGATACAAAAATGGCCGATAAGCATGTATAATACCATCAGCCATTAGGGAAATGCAAATAAAAACCATGGTGCAATTCTATTTCACAGATAATACAAAGCATTGGCAAGAATCCAGCTCTCTGCTGATGCACCTGGGAAAGCAATAGAAGATGGCCCAAGTCCTTGGCCCTTGCACACGTGTGGGAGACCCAGAAAAAGAAGTTCCTGGCTCCTGGTTTCAGATAGGGGCAGCTCCAGCTGTTGCAGACATCTGGGGAGTGAACCAGCAGATGGAACACCTGTCTCTCTCTCTCCCTCTCTCTCTCTCTCTCTTTCTCTCTCTCTCTCTCTCTCTCTCTCTCTCTCTCTCTCTCTCTGTCTCTCTGTAACTCTGCCCTTCAAATAAATTGCTTTAAAAAATGAAATTACTTGGGAGACTGTTGGGATGTTCAAGAAAACGGAAATTTAGGAAATTGCGCGTACAGCGTGCGCCGGTGTAAAAACGTGTAACAGCTGTGGCGAAATTTTATTAACTGCCAATTCTGTTATGAATCGTATTGTCAAATGTATCTGTATTTTCTACATTTTCAAAATGATAGTTTATTTTTGACAAACAAACAAACAAACAAACAAACAAAAACTACCTCATTCCCCAGAAACAGTAAAATGCGTGGACCCTCAGGTCTCAAGAGCGGCGCCCCAGCCACCTGCAGCCCCCCGGGAGCGGAGGGAGCCGGCGCCCGCGCACCGCCCCGCGCCGCCGCCCGGCCGCGCCCCCGGGGACCCTGAACGCGCAGTCAGCCCCGCAGACCTGCAGAGGGGGGACAGGGACGCCCCTGCCGGGGGCCCCCGGGGACCCCGAGCCACGCGCAGCCCCCGAGGGGGTCCGCCCCTCCACCCTGTCCCTGGCCGCTGCCCCCCGCAGGGGCGCCCGCTTCCTCCTCCCCACGGCCTCCCCTGTGCGCGGACTCCTGCAGGCCGGGTCTTGGGCTCCCGTGTGCCCGCTGCGGACCCCACCCTCCGTGTCCCCCCTGGGGCGGCCTCCTCCGAGGTCTCCGGACTTAACGCCGCGCGGGTGGACCAGTGCCAGCGCCCGGCCCGGGACTGCTGGGATGAAAGAGTGAGGGGCGGTAGACGCCGCGCAAAGCAGGTGGGAGGCGGGCAGGGACGCCCTCGGGAGGCGAAGTGCGGGCGTGGCCAAGCTTAGCAGGGGGCGTGGCCGGCGCCGCGGGAGAGCGGGGCGGGGCCCGAGCGGGGCGTGGCCGCCGGCGGTCCTCGCAGCAGTAGCAGGTGCAGCCCCGGGTGTACCAGGAGAGGCTGTGCGGCCATGCCCTCCTACACGGTCACCGTGGCCACCGGCAGCCAGTGGTTCGCCGGCACCGACGACTACATCTACCTCAGCCTGGTGGGCTCGGCAGGCTGCAGCGAGAAGCACCTGTTGGACAAGGCTTTCTACAACGACTTCGAGCGCGGCGCGGTGAGGACCCCAGCCAGGCCGGGGTCAGGGCTTGATTGGGGCGACGGGGTCCCGGCTGGGCGCACCTGAGAGCCGGGCGCACTCAGAGAGCGGTGCTGGGGTAGGGGGCACAGCCTGAAGGGACCCCTGGCTGCCGCGCAGGTGAGGGAAGGGAGGAGTCCCGAGTGCGGTCTGGGAGGAGGAGGAGGAGGCGGCGCGCAGGGTCCTCTCTGTCGCTCAGATTCCTACCCTGATGCTAGGAGAGGCCCCGTCCCCAGCGCGCACTGCGGGTCCCGTTCCCATGTCCCGCATGTTTGGGGCTTCCCAGAAACTCTCCTGGAAGCAGGGGCCCTGAGGGTCCCGGCCCTGCCACGGGGAGAGAGCGCAGGTCAAAGGAGCCGGGTGCCCTCTCTGTCCCCCTCTCCAGGGTCCCCGCCCTGCCACAGGGAGAGAGCGCAGTTCAAAGGAGCCGGGTGCCCTCTCTGTCCCCCTCTCCAGGTCTCGGTTTCCATAGCTGTGAAATGGAAGGCTGGCTTGAGTCTGGCCCCGATCAGTGGCTCAGAGTGGCGCTGGCCGGTGTCTCCACACCTGGCCCGTTTTCAGTGTCCGGACAAGCCCCAGACGGAGGGAATAAGAGAAGCCAGGCCAGGAGTAGCCATCCCCTCCCCCAGTAGAATATACTCCAGGAAGGCCAGCCTGCCGAGACTGAAGGCTCCGTGGCGGAGGAAGAGGGAAAGCGGCTTCCTTGCACCCCTCTTGGCTGGGGACCCTGGAGCCAGGGGAATTCAGGGAAGGCGGGCAGCCAGCATTTGTCCCTCGGCTTGCTCTGTGGGGCCAGCCGCTTCCCATGCCCAGGAGGCCGAGGCTCAGAAACCAGCTCGCAGTGCCTGGCCCGGTGCACAGCAGGTTCTCAGTGAATGACCGCGGGTAGTGGTCCCGGATGCACTGCCCTCTGTGACCTCCAGCCGACAATCTTAGACTTTTCCCAGCTCTCCTTCTCACCGTGTAGGTAGGTCAGATCACACAGAATTCCGCGTAACTTGCTGGGTTTGACAGACACACCTGGCAATTCCGCGTTTCTGTTGGCTCTAAGCCGTGGAGGTGTGTCTTAGGTCTGCAGACCCCAAAGGGGGCGAGTCATATTCTCCTTTTTTGGGTTCTGAACTCCACGTGGGCTTCCTTCCTGCCCACCCCGAGCCTCAGAACTCCGAGGTAACTTGACATAGCACCTAGCCAGGTTCAGCATGCTGCTAGCCTGGTTTGGGCTTCCTTCCACAAGAGTTAGGGGTTGAGGATGAAAATCACCTAGAGCTTGGGACCCTCCCATCAGGGCACTGGCCCTGAGGACACTGGCGCAGTGGAAGTAATTGCTCATGCATCACCCAGGCGCTGATTTCCATGGATTCCCCAGAACCTAGGGGAGGGGGCCAGGACACAGGACACGGATGACTTAGTGAACCCGCTGCTGCGCGCACGTCGCCACGAGCCAGCAGGGTGCGCTGCGGTGCACGGGTGCGCAGCCTGTGGGCTGCCTGCCCAGGAGGGAGACGCAGAGATCCGGTGGTAAGGAGGGCACGGGTCGATGCTGAAAGCACCTCTTGTTCTTAGTCCCTCTCTCTGTCTCCCTCCCATGCAAATAACATCGCGAGTGAATACCTTGGTGAGAAACCCAGAAGCAAATTTTGGGAGAGCTTTGCATGTCACATGTGGGGGAGGGAGAGAGAGCAGGAGAGAGATCCAGCCAGCAGCAAAGCAAAAGGGGACTGCGCACAGCAGAGGAACCAGCTGGGGACAAAAGGCCCTTGGGGAAAAGTCAAGCTTTGAGAAGGTTCCTGTTGATGCAGTTACTCCACACTTTGTCTTGCACAGCCCAGAGCCACTTCCTCTTTCTCCAGCCAGTGGACATTTTTAAAGAGAATCCTTCCCTTTTGGGTAAAGGTAAAAAAGAGAGAGCTTAGAGGAAGTCATTACTGAAGATGGGGCTCTCCCACTTACTCTTGTGAGCAGCGACAATTGTGACTGCAATCAAAGCTGTCCCCTTAGCAGTCAGCTTGGCCATTTCCAGGTCACTGGCAGGGCAGTGCCTCCTCCCCCACCAACTCCATTCGCAAGTCAGTGGAATAATCAAGACTGATACTTCTCAGTGAATCAAGTTAGGGCTCCCTGACCATTCTCACCAGAGCTGGGCACGGTGGCTCAGCTCAGCACTGGGAACTGAGTCCTTCACAGGTGGCCCTGGCCTGGCTTCCCGCTGCGGGCTGGGGACATCCCCGGAGGGGAACCCAATGGCCTTGCACCTTACACAGAAGGCCTAGGCAGATCTGGCAAATCGCTTCATTCCTTCTATTCTTTTTTTTTTTTTTTTTTTTTTTTTTTTTTTTTTTTTTTTTTTTTTGACAGGCAGAGTGGACAGTGAGAGACACAGAGAGAAAGGTCTTCCTTTAATGTTGGTTCACACCCCCCCCCCCAGAGGCCACTGTGCCCGGCACCCTGTGGCCAGCGCACCACGCTGATCCTAAGGCAGGAGCCAGGTGCTTCTCCTGGTCTCCCATGTGGGTGCAGGACCCAAGCACTTGGGCCATCCTCCACTGCACTCCCGGGTTACAGCAGAGAGCTGGACTGGAAGAGGAGCAACCGGGACAGAATCCGGCACCCCGATTGGGACCAGAACCCAGTGTGCTGGCGCTGCAGGTGGAGGATTAGCCTATTGAGCTGCGGTGCCAGCCTTGTTCCTTCTGTTCTGTTGATTCCAAGTAATTCAAATCAGGTGACGTGAAGAGTCCTGGGAAACCTTGAGTAATAGAACTTTCAAGACAAATGCTTAGGGCTCCAGGATGATGCTTCGCACAGGTTTTTAACACGTCTTACAGGGCTGCGTGCTTCTTAAGTGTGTCCAGTGACTATTCCTTGTTTTTGTAGGGAATGCATTCTAGAACACACCCTTCTCATGAATAAGGATGTACTAGCAGAGAGCAAGTATTTCCACTCTGTGGCCCTGAACCTCAGTGTCTCCCAGTCCTCCCCTTGTGCCCTACCTCTTTCCTATGCTCAGCCTCCTCCTCTTCTCTGCTTCCTGTCCCCCAATGCCCCCTTTCCTGCCCCATAACCCTCCCTTCTCACCACTCTCTGTTGTGTCTTCCAGCTTCCCCAGCACCTCCCTCTCGGCTCCCTCAGTCCACAGCTCTTTGTCCCTCATTGTCCCTCTGTGAGCATAAATACTGCATGTTTCCCAGGTCTCTGTCCAGCATCTCAGCCCCTGCACTGGCCACTGGGTCCCCAGGACATCCTGGCTGCAGCCTCCCTCTCTCCCCCGTAGGAGAGCTTGTTGGCTCAGTTTCTTACACCTGAAATGCCATGGCCACCGCCTTTCCCCACGCACTGCACCCCTGAATCTGAAGCTGCCTCAATACCATACGTCCTAGGAAGCTTTTTCATCTCCTTCTACCCCCACCCCTTCCTGCTCCATCAAGGTCATGAGCCACGGCTCAAAGCTAGATCTTGTGGCTCCCGGTCCAGGGCTTTTCCCAAAACGTGGCTGCAGGGAACAGAGGGAGGAACTTGACCTTGGCCTTCACACGGGTGAGGGTTCTAATCCCAAGGCCACCAGCCGCTCCCTAGCATGGTAGCTGCCCGAGTTGTCAGTCTCCATCTGTGAAATGGGATCATCCTCAGCTGTAGACACATACAGTGTGCACCGAGGCCCCATCTCTGGTGTCCACCACGCAGAGTTGAGTGCATCATGTCACAGCGCACGACAACTAACAGCCCACAGAGGAGGGGCGGGTAGGTGCGGGTTCTGCTTGGGCTCCCCAGCCTGCCTCTGGCCTTGCTTTGCGGGGGACTCGTGTAGCCCTGATGCCATCCTGGGGGGAGGCCCTTCCGTGTGTCCGTGACTCTCCCAGTGACTGCTGCCTACAATGCCAGAGCCACAGCCACCAGAGTTTGTCCCTAAGTCTTGCTGAGCTGGGGCAGGGCTCAGCCCCTTGGTGCTTTTCCACCTCCTGTCACATCCAGGCCTTGAAACTAGGCCAGCAGAGCACCTAGGCCTGGCGGAGACCCTCCCTCAAGGCTGCAGGCTTGAGCTGCCCCTCACCCACCCATGGAAGACCCCATCACAGATGATATGGAGCCCCTCAGAGTCCAGTGGTCTCAACCCAGCAGAGACTCTGCCAGGGGCCCTCTGCCAGGTGCCTGCAGGTGTGGGTGGAACAGTAGCTGGGAGGACTCCATTCTGTGTGCCTAGGGATCACCCTCCCATCCCCTCCCTCAGAGAGGTTTCGAGTCTCCTGTTCATGGGTCCCTGCCCACAGCCCGACCGCTGCCTCCCTCTGAGCCCTGCTGCCTTTTGTCCCAAGGAACTGGACTCCTCTCTCCCTGCAGAGTGTCCCCCTGAGCCCCCACCCCGGGTAGCTGTTATTTGGAATGCATGGATGACACCTCTATGACAGGTCACGATGCTTGGTGGTTCACACCCAGTGCCAGCTTCTTACTAATGCCCACCCTGGGCCCCTGCCACCCGTGTGGGAGACCCAGATGGAGTTCCTGTCTCCTGGATTTGGCCTGGCCCAGTCCTGGCTGTCGTTGGCCATTTCGGGAGAGAACCAGCAGATGGGAGCTCCCTGCCACTCCCCACTTCTCTCTCCCCCATCCCCCCCTTCTCTCTCTCTGTCTCTCTTCTGGCCCCCGCCCATTCTCTCCACCTTTCAAATTAAATAAATCAATAATTTAGACTGGGACCCACTCCCCCTTACCCAGACTCCTTGGCACCAGTCTCTGAGGCCACTTCCCGCCCCCTCCAGCTACAGAAAAGCCACTTCCCCCGCAGCAGCCACCCCAGGTCCAGGCAGGCCTCCCAGCAGCCACTCCTGGGACCAGACCACATCCCAACTTCCCCCGATCCACCTGCCCCACCAGCACCTAAATGTTTCCTGTCTGCTTCCGTCCTCACAGCCGCTTCTCCAGGCTCACGGGGATTCTCCCAGGGTTATGCACCCCGGGGTTCGGTATTCAGAGGCTCTGTTTCTTCCTCCCGTGTGCCGTCCTGGCTAGTATTTTGGGCATGTGTGCCTGGGCGATCATAGCACTTAGGGTCCATGCTGGCTTGTGGCTGCTCACTTAGACTTCTAGGGGCACGCTGCAGGGGGAGGGCTCTTGCTGAGAGCTGGCCAGGCAGGAGCTGCCCCCATTCTCTGCATGAGTGGCATGCTCTCTGCAGGAGGCAGAGAGAGGAGGCTTCTGTTTTCCTGACCCTTATGGCATTTGGGTCTGCCTAAAAAGCCCATGAGAGTATTTCAGGCATGGAAAGCCAAGACACTGGCAAAAAAAAAAAAAATGACCTAAATGAAAGATCTCTGTGAGTGTGATCCCAGCGGAAAGAACGGGCCATCAAAGAAGGAGGTACCTTTCTCTGAAGGGAGGAGAGAACTTCCACTATGGCCTAGTATTTTGGGCATGTGTGCCTGGGCGATCATAGCACTTAGGGTCCATGCTGGCTTGTGGCTGCTCACTTAGACTTCCAGGGGCACGCTGCAGGAGGAGGGCTCTTGCTGAGAGCTGGCCAGGCAGGAGCTGCCCCCGCTCTCTGCATGAGTGAGTGGCGTGCTGGTGGAACAGAAGGGTGTGCCAGCATGGCAGGAGGCAGAGAGAGGAGGCTTCTGTTTTCCTGACTGTAGCATCTGGCCTGGACAGCAGCCAGACTCCTCCCTGCTCCCTATGATCTAAGCCCAGACATCTGCTAAAAACATGAAACTTCTCCTTCCTCTTAGCAAGGAGGTCTTCCTAGCAGCCAAGAGGGAGGGGATGGGAAAAGAGATGCAGGGGGTCAGGGAGGGAGCTACCCACACCACCTCACCGGCATGTTGGGAAGTCTGGCTTAGCGCCTCAGCCAGCATAGAGGCCAGGGCTGCACACACCTTGGGACATGTGGGACAAGCTAAGCTTCCCCCCACTCTGCCATGGGTTGTGCAGTGACACAGACCTTACAGGTGCGGCTGCCAGGCCCACTCTTGTCTTGGAGGCACAAGACAGCCGGGTCCCAGGGCACTGCACACAGCACCTCCTGGCCACCAGGTCAGCCACTCATGCTCCTGATACAGTGGGACTCACGTGGCCTCATTATTCTTGGCATTGCTGCGCGGCTGTGAGCTGCAGCTGTCCCAGAGAAGGTGTGACCATGCGACCTCACATGTCTCTTCACCATCTTGTTGGCCCCGCTGAGAACCAGGAGAAGTGGCTGTGGTGGAAAGATCTAGCAGGGAAACCCAACTCTGCCTCTCAGTAGCTGGAGTGGGACTTACTGGGCCTCTGTGTCCTTATGCATGAAACAGGTTGTAACCCCATCACCACCACCTCTCACAGTGGCTATGAAGAGAGGCCTCCCCTATGTGGGGGCAGGGTTGACCCCATTGGGACTGAGGCAGTGAGGACTCCCACTGAGCAGGGCTCAGCAGGTGCAGCCATGTGCCTGGGCATCTCCCCTCCTCCAGCCTGGCCCCCTTCAGACTGCCCCCAGTTCACCAGGCACCTGGGCCCCATGCAGACTGCCCCCCGGTTCACCAGACTCCAGTGGAGTGAAGGCAGACCCCAAACTTGTCCATCTCTGCCACCTGGGGGCTCAGCACAGGGCCTGACTAAGGGCAGGCCTTTGACAAATGTCTTAGATAAATAAGCTAAAAGGTTCATTTAGAATCTTGGCTAAGACATAGACTCAACATAGGTGTCCAATAACGGATGAACAGGTAAAGAAAATGTCACACACACACACACACACGGAGATACACACACACACACACACACATGGAGAGATACACATACACACACATGGAGATACTTCAGAATGTGGAAAATGAGAGTAAAGGAGAAGTTGGATTTGATGCACAAAATTGAAATTCATGCATAATTTTTTAATAATACACAGTGTTCATGAGCTTCTTGAAGATTCTCTCATATTATAAAATGGAGTACTATTCAGCCTTGAAAAAGAATGGTGCAGCTGTTTAGTCTAGGGATTAAAATACCAGTTAAGATGCCTGTGTCCCACATAGGAATACCTGGGTTCAATACCCTGTCCCTGCTCCCAGTTCCAGCATCTTGCTATTGCAGACCCTGGGAAGCTGAGCTGCAGGGTTGAGTGAGGGGGTAGGGGTGGGGTCCCTGCCACCCACAAGGAGACATGGATTGAGTTCCCACATCCTGGCTCCTGTCTTGGTCCAGCCCTACCTGTAATGGGCATTTGAGGAGAGAACTTGTGGATTGGATCTCTGATTCTCTCTCTCTCTCTCTCTCTCTCTCTCTCTCTCTCTCTCTCCTCCCCCACCCCCATCTCTCTGCTTCTCAAACAAATAAATATGTTTTAAACACAATTCTACCATTTGTTGCAACATGGTTAAGTTCAGTGAAATATACCAGACATAGAAAGACACATACTGCAGCTGCTTACTCAGAGGTGAGAACTAAAAAAAAAGAAAAGTTGACTTCATAGAAGTAAGTTGACAATAGAAGAATTTTCACCAGATCTTGGGTTGGGTCGTGGAGTGGAGAGTACAGAAGGAATGAGTAACAGGAACCAAGACACAGCCAGACAGGGAGAATGGCTTGTAGCATTCAACAGTGTTGTAAGTAACTATTGTCCATGACAAATGACTGTCGATTTCAGAACACCTACAGAGAGGGTTTGTGTTTTTGTTTTTGTTTTTGTTTTGTTTTGTTTTGTTTTGTTTTGTTTTGTTTTGTTTTTGAGAAGCAGAAAGAGAACTCCATTCCATCTGCTAGTTCACTCCCAAATGTCTGCATTGGCCAGGGAGCCAAAGCCAGGAGCCAGGAATTCAATCCAGGTCTCTCACTTGGGTGGAAGGAACCCAAATACTTGAGCTGTCTTCACTTGTAGCCTCCTGGGGTCTGCAGTAGCAGGGAACTAGAACCAGGAGCCAGAGCAGGGAGTCAAACTACATACTCTGATGAAGAACCGGGACATCTAAATCGTGAGAATAAAAGCCCACTCAGAAGAGAGAAATTTTTAAACTCATTTATTTATTCATTTGAAAGAGTGACAGGAGAAAAGCATACCCACTGAACTGTACAAATAGACAGCTGCAAAATGCATTCGGGAGCTGGCTGGGGCTGGGGATCTTGTTTGGGTGGAGAAGAGATTAAGAAGGGAAAGTCAGTGTAGCAGGGTTTGTGGGTGGCTCTGCCTCAGCCTCCACGCCTCAAGGGAGCATCTCTCATTCCCTGCCTTTCCGGAACAGAAGGAACGGGTGAGCCAGCTCCTTGCACCTGCTGTATGGGTAAGGTCCTTTCATGGAGCATGGTTACTACCCTGCCATTGACATAGCCTTAACTCCCTCCGACCACAGCAAGGCTGACCACCTGCCTGCTCTGCTCCTCAGGTGGACTCATATGACGTGACTGTGGACGAGGAACTCGGCGAGATCCACCTGGTTAGGATCGAGAAGCGCAAGTACTGGCTCCATGACGACTGGTACCTGAAGTACATCACGCTCAAGACGCCCCACGGGGACTACATCGAGTTCCCCTGCTACCGCTGGATCACAGGCGAGGGCGAGATCGTCCTCAGGGATGGACGTGGTGAGCAGCTCTGCCCCGCAAGGCTGCCCGGGAACCATCCCTGGGTGTCGCACCTGCTCGGTGCCTCCATACACCTGCACCTGCAGAAGGTGTGCTCGTCCTAGGGCACCTGGAGCTCAAAGTAGGAGTGGCTGCAGGGTTGCCGGCCAGGTCCCCTCTATGTGACAGTTCTGCTGGAAGGAGCATCGTGCCCTGTTTTTCTGGAAGCCCTGTGAGGCCAGGCAGGGCTCAGGCAGGCACCCCATAGAGGAAGGAAGAGGTGGGTCAGGATTGCCAGGAATACCAGCTCCAAGGGGCAGGGGGTGGGGTGGCGCAGCCACAGCAGGCCTGGGGTCCACCATGACCAGTTCTGAAACCTGAAATCTCACTTTCTACTGAAAGAGAGAAGAATCTAGAATCTGTACTCCCAGAGTATGACACCCCTTTGTCCACAAGGCAGGCTCCGATCCGGCACCTCCCCAGGAAGTCATCAAAGTCTTGACTCAGCAGAAATGGCTTCAAGTCATAAGCACTTGATTTGCTCCCAGAATAAGGAGAGAGAGGAAAACCCTTCAAATGCCACATAGCCACTGTTATAATAAGATAGAGAACAGGGGCTTCTCCCAGGGCCGGCCTTACTGCTTCCTCCCTGACCAAGATTTCCAGATTTACTTACTTAGTATTTGTATGGCAGAGTGCATGCGAGAGAGAGATCTTCCATACACTGGGTCTGGGGAGTAGGTAGGATGAGAATGATCCCTAGTCTCATTTTTTAAAAGATTCTATTCACTTATTTGAGAGGTAGAGTGACAGACAAAGAGAGAGACAGACAGACAGGTCTTCCATCCTCTGGTTCACTCCACAAATGGCCTCAGTGGCCAAAGCTGAGCCAATCCAAAGCCAGGAACCAGGAGCTTCTTCCGGGTCTCCCACATGGATGCAGGGGCCCAGGCACTTGGGCCATCTTCTACTGCTTTCCCAGACCATGGCAAAGAGCTGGATTGGAAGTGGAGCAGCCGAGACTCTAACTGGTGCCCATATGAGATGTTGGCACTGCAGGCAGAGGCTTAACCTACTATGTCACAGTACCAGCACCCCATCCCCATTTTTGTAGCTAGGAAAACTGAGACATGGAAGACAAAGCCCTATGTTACCTAGTCTTGACTACCAGACTGTGTCTTACTGCTTCTGATGTGAAACGCCGCCAAGAGACACAATTCCAGGATCCTGTCTGGACTGGGTGATAACAGCCAGGTGGATGCTTGTCCCCAGCTTCACAGCAAGAAAACATGTCACAAAATCAGCTGTTCCAGGAAGCTGTCAGAATGGGAGGGTTCTGGGCTGGGTGATGCCCCTTCTCCAGTAGCTACAGAACACGGGCTCCCAGTACCCTCCCACCCAGCCCACCCGCATGCAGTCCCAGTTGCACACTGGACACATTGGACTACACCATTCTAAGATCCCTTTAACATTTTTTGTTTATTTATTATTCATTTATTTCCAAGGGGGAGAGAGACAGAGAGAGAGAGAAAGACCTTCCATCTGCTGGTTCACTTCCCAAATGCCTGCGACAGCCAGGGCAGGGCCAGGCTGAAGTTAGTACCCTGGCATGTAATCTGGACCACCTACAGGGGTGCAGGGACCCGAGCACTTCAGCCATCAACTGCTGCCTCCCATGCTGTGCCTTAACAGGAAGCCTGACTGGGGAGTGGACTTGGGCCTCCAATCCAGGCACTCTGATTTGAGATGTGGACTCTCCGGCGACCTCTCAGTCACTGTGCCAGACGTCCACTCCGCTAAGATCCCCCTTTCCTAAGCCCTCCTTGCATCATCCTGACCTCAGTGTTCCAACCTGTGTTTGGCTGGGAAGAGCTCCAGGGTCTGTGACCACATTGGCTGGAGCTGGGCTGATCTGAAGCCAGGGGCCAGGAGCTTCTTCTGGGTCTCCCACATGGGTGCAGGAACCCAAGAACTTGGGCCATCTGCTGCTGCTTTCCCAGGCTATAGCAGAGAGCTGGATGGGAAGTAGAGCAGCTGGGCCATAAACCGGCACCCATATGGAATGCTGGCACTGCAGGTGGTGGCTTTACCTGCTATGTCACAGTGCCGGCTGCAAACTGTCTGAAAGATGTGATGCTGCACTTGAGTCTCTGTCCACCCACATGGAGACCTGGATGGAGTTACTGGCTCCCAACTTCAGCTTGGCCCAGGCCTAGCTGGTACAGGCATTTGGGGAGTAAACCAGCAGGAGGAAGATCATATTCTATCTTGCAAATAAAGAAGAAAAAACCCACCTAGCTCTGCACCACAAAGAACTGGAGAAACTCAGGCCAGAGCATAGGATGGCTTTACCGTAAATAATGGTATAAGAGTAGCCATGATTCAACCTCTTGCATGTCGAAGGCCCTGACAGCTCAGCGACCCTGCTCTGGGCCTCCCACCTCCACCTCTGAAATAAGAACTGTGAGTTTGACAGCCCTGGGCACAGGAGGCCTTTGAAGCCCATGTGTGGAGGGAGGATGGGAAAACTCAGACCTTCTGAGGTGAGGAGCAAGGTGATGATAGACTTTGTCCCTGTGCACTGAGCATTTATAAGGGTGCCTCCCCTTACCCCCACACTGCATTCCTCACTAAATCCCTTCTAGAGTGGGGGGGGGGTCGCACATTTGCCTCAGTGGTTAAGAAGCTGCTTGGGGACCAGCGCCGCGGCTCAATAGGCTAATCCTCCACCTAGCGGCGCCGGCACACCAGGTTCTAGTCCCGGTCGGGGCGCCGGATTCTTTCCCGGTTGCCCCTCTTCCAGGCCAGCTCTCTGCTGTGGCCCAGGAGTGCAGTGGAGGATGGCCTGGGTAAGCCACCGGAGGAAAGCTGAATGGTGGCACTCGGCGTCATTCTGCCTTCGGCGTCTCTCATTCTCATCCTACCTTCACAGCTAAGCTGGCCCGAGACGACCAGATCCACATCCTGAAGCAGCACCGACGGAAAGAACTGGAATCCCGGCAGAAGCAGTACCGGTGAGTTCTCCCATGAGACCAGGAGGCGTGGGGTCGTGGCTTCTTCTGTGGCAGGAGCAGGTGTGAAGTGAGCTCTGAGCACGGCTTGTGGCCCATTCGTGCTGTCAGGTCACCGAGGCGCCAAGTCCCCACGCTTCAGCTTTCCCCGGGTCATGCAGACATGGTGGAGAGGGGAGGGAAATCTCGGTACTGGCCACAGTGCATGTGGAGGGAGGGGCGCCGAGAGCCGAAGGGCAGCTCACTGTTCTCGCACCCGCCATTCTACTGTGACAGCAACATGTGCGCTACAACAGAATCAGCAATGAAAAGCACGGTAAGCGTTTCTACAAAAAGCATCAACGAAATCCAACACCTCTTCATGATCACACACACACACACTCAGAAAATAGGAATTGACACAGGGCATCTGCAAAACTCACACATAGCAGCTGAAGGGTCTGACCAGGTCAGTCAGGAAAAGAAAAAGAAAGGCCCTCACATTATAGTACAATATGGAAAACTCTCACCATTCATAAGTGACACAATCTTGGATATAGAAAATCCTAAGGAATACACACACACACATACATACACACACACTGTCAGGACCAATAAACCAGCAAGATTGCAGATAAAAGGTCAGTACACAAACATCACTTGTTTTCTTATACTCTAGTGACCAACAATCTGAAAAATAAAATAAAAATGTACAGTACATCAAAGGGGATAAAAGTATTTATGAGAAGGTTGAACGAAAGGAGTCCCAGATGGTGCAGTTCCAACACTGTTGAAGGTAAGCTGCAGGAATGTTTGTGGATCACTGTACTTGACCTTGTTGAGATGGCAATATTCCTCAAAGTCGTCTACACAGCCAGCACAGTCCCTGTGAAAATACCAGCTGGCTTTTTGGCAGAAATGAACTGGTAGTTCTGAAAACTCAAATGAAAATTCAAATAATCAAAAAAAAAAAACTTGAAAATAAAAAGAAAGAGCAAAATTGGAAGACACACACACATATCCAAAGTACCAAGACTTGGTATTCAAGACTGTATGGTATTGCTATCAGGATTAGTAAAATTGGACAACCAATTTTATATAGTGTATATATACATCATCATTTCTTTGTCCAATCTTCAGTTGATGGGTATCTGGATTGATTCCGTATCTTAGCTATTGTGAATTGAGCTGCAGCACATATGGGGCTAGAGATAACTCTTTCATATGCTGATTTCATTTCCCTTGGGTAAATTCCCAGGAGTGGGATGGCTGGGTCAAATGGTAGGTCTGTATTCAGCTTTCCAAGGTATCTCCACTGTCTCCCACCGTGGCTGTACCAGTTTACTTTCCCACCAGCAGTGGTTTAGGGTACCTTTTTCTCCACATCCTTACCAGTGTTTGTTGTTTGTTGATTTCTGTATGCAAGTCATTCTAACTGGGGTGAGATGAAACCTCATTGTGGTTTTGATTTGCATTTGCCTGACGGCTAGTGATCCTGAGCATTTTTTCATGTGTCTGTTGGCCATTTGGATTTTCTCTTTTGAAAAATACCCGTTCAAATCCTTTACCCATTTCTTAATTGGTTTGTTTTGTTGTTGAGTTTCCTGAGCTCTTTTTAGAGTCTGGATATTAATCCTTTATAAGAGTTTGCAAATATTTTCTCCCATATTTTTTGAAATATAAACAAAATTTAAGAAGTAAAATTAAAAGTATATCTTTTAGAACTTTTACTTGTAGACGGTTAAGTTACTGATTTTGCGGTGTGTCAATTGTCTCAGTAAAGCTTTTTAGAAAACAGTCATGATGACACATGTAGAGTGCTCCTCTGGGAATGGCTGGCTGACGGCTAACTCCAGCCTCTAACCCTTTGTGGTAGGTCCTTGTGGAATAGGTTGTTTGCCACTTGTGGCAAAGCTCCTGCAGCCTTGTGGACCTGGGTGAAGACAAAGCACCCATAAGAACAATTTGCGCTCAGCCACTAACACGTTAGAATGATTAGAGCAGGGGCCAGCTAGTGTGGTGCAGCGGGTGAAGCAGCGACAGGTGACGCCAGCATCCCATATGAGCAGTGGTTCAAGTCCCGGCCGCTGCACTTCTGGTCCTGGCTCCCTGCGAATGCACCTGGGAAAGCAGCAGAGGATGGCCCAAGTGCTTAGGCCCCCACACCCATGTGGGAGACCTGGATGGAGTTCCTGGCTTCCAGCGTTGGCTTGACTCAGTTCCAACTGTTGCAGCCATTCAGGAAGTGAATCCAAGGAGGGAAGGTCTCTTTCTCTAGCTCACATGCTCGCTCTCGTGTTCTCTCGGTAACTCTGCCTTTCAAATAAATCAACCTTTAAAAAAAGAAAAGAATGACTTAGTGGGAACCTGAGTAGACGCGCTGTCTACTCCCCCACCAGGATACAAACCAGCCTGCTTCTTCAAATGCTACTTGGCATCATCACACCCAGAGAACCTTGGAGCGCACAGAGAGTTTTCTGCTGAGGTTGTGGGCCCCTTCCTTAGCTCTAGTGGTCACTTTTTTCTTCCTCCTTCCACTCATCTGTCCTGCCCAGATGCCCTTACCACCCCCCCGCTTCCGTTCAGGAAACACTGAACTCTGGCTGCCCGATACTGGAGTTCCTCTTTCTTGTGAGTTCTCAAGCTTTAAGACCAGAATCTGGAGGTAAAGCAACAATCCATAATAGTCACCAACTCGTTAGAAAGTCAGGGCGTCCAGCCTGCAGCACTCAGAGAAGGCGGCCCAGGTCAGGGCCCCACAGCCCATGTGCTTACCCCAGCAGTGCACCTGTCACGGCACCTGTCACTCACACGCACGCACACGTGCTGACTACACCTGCACACAGAGTGTGTGACAGTGACACACGGTAGAGTCTGGTGGTTTTAATCTCCATTGTTGAATCATCCTGTGACGGCTTTATCCACTCCTCATTGTGTGGGTCGTGAAGAGTGCGCCGTTGTATGCAGAAAGCACCCTGCTCACCCTGTCCTGCTGAGGGGCGTGGAGCTGGGATGCAGCCATGATGAGCATCCCTGGACGTCTCAGTGCTCCCTTGGACACTCTTGGGCTGTCTTCCGCCTGCCCCTTCTTCCACTGCTTTTCCCAGTCACATCAGCAGGAAGCTGGATGGGAAGTGGAGCAGCCAGGACTCGAACCGGCTCTGTTAAGGGATGCTGACACCACAGGAGGCAGCTTTACCCTCTACGTCACAGCATCACTAACCCCCTTACGCTCCTCCCCATGCATCTTTTTTTTTATATAGCAAACTTTTTAAAGATTTATTTTATTTAATTGAACAACGGAGTTACAAAGAGAGAGGTAGGAACAGAGAGAGAGGTCTTCCATCTGCTGGTTAACTACCCAGATGGTTGCAACAGCCGGAACTGCGCCGATCTGAAGCCAGGAACCAAGAGCTTCTTCTGGGTCTCCCACATGGGTACAAGGGCCCAAGGACTTTGTCCATCTTCTACTTCTTTCCAAGGCCATAGCAGAGAGCTCAATCAGAAGTTGAGCAGCCAGGACTAGAACTGGTGCCCATATGAGATGTCAGCGCTTCAGGCCAGGGCTTTGACCTGCTGTGCCACAGCACTGGCCCCTCACCATGAATCTTGAGACCTTTTCACTCTGGCTAATCTAAAGCGTGTGAAAATGTTCTGCTTTCCTGTCGCTTTGTGTGCAGATATCTAACATCTCAACCATTGCCTTGCTGACGTCACCTGGCTTCTTTCCCATTTGCACAGGGCTGTTTGCTTGGGGGATGACACAGGGCTACAACAGGCAACCTTGTACAAACATCTTTTTTTGAGTTAGCAGTGCTTTTTTAAGATGCATTTATTTGAAAATCAGAATGACAACAACAGAGGGAAAGACAGAGAAAATGTCAGCATCTGGGAGAACTGGGCTGTGTTCCTGACTCCCAGGGTTGGATTTACCCAGCTCTAGTCATAGCAGGCATTTAGGGAGTGAGGCGGGAGCGCTCTCTCTCTCGCGCGCGCGCTCTCCCTCTCTCTCTCTCTGCTTCTGAAACAAATTTATTTTTCTTAATGTTTAAAAACTCTTGCACAAAATTTGTATAGTGTTTTGAGTCCCACCAGCTGCATACAAGAAAATACTTTTACCCAAACTTTTGGCAATACCTGATGATATTTTGATATTTTTTTACAGGTATGAAAATCTAAAAAAAAAAACAAACCCTAAGTAAAACCCTGTTGTTTTTGTTTTTGATTTTTATTTGAGAGAGAGAGATCCAATTCACTGGTTCACTCTCCAAAGACTCACAACAGCCAGGAGCCAGGAACTCCATCCAGGTCTCCACAAAGGTGGCAGGAATCCCGCTCTCTGAGCCATCACCCCTGACCCCAGGATCTGCAATAGCAGGAAGCTGAAGTCAGGAGTAGGGCCCAGGCATCAAACCCAACCCAGAACTCTGAGGCCAGTGTCTTAGCTGCTTGGGATGAACATCTTCCCCCTGCCCACTGAGGAGCTAAGCCTCCCTCCATTGCCTCTCAGATGGGCTTTGTTTGCTGTAGATTCCTTTTTATCCATTAGAAGGGGCTTTTTCTCTGTCGGGAGGGGACCCCTTTGTTACAGATGTAGCATTTATCCTTTGTCTTCTGTTGCTTTTATCACAGGTTCTGTATGTTTGTGCCTCTATGTAAGGCTTTTTGTCTATACCCTTGTGGCTGAAGAAAGCCCACCCCACCGCAAGGGTATTTCTTCTCCTGTATTTATCACTTAAATGTATATTTGAAAGGCAGAGAGACAAAGAGACCAAGAGAAAGATCTCATCTTCTGGCTCACTCCCCCAGTGCCTACACCAGAAGGAAGCAGCTGGAAACTCAGTCCAGGGCTCCCTCGTGGGTGCCAGGCACACAACAACTTGAGCCATCACCTGCTGCCTCCCAGGGTCTGCGCCAGCAGGAAGCTGGCATCAGGGGTGGGATCGGGACCTGAATCCAGGCCCTCCTACATGGGACGCAGGCATTGCAACCACTAGGGCTACTGACAACTCCTCCGGGTTTTATACCTAAACCCAAGGAGGCTTCAAATGTTCCCAGTATCGTTTACTGTGAAATAAGAAGTTCCTTCCTTCTCTGTGGGGATGGCAGGCACAGGAAGGCAGGCACATGCATGCATCCGGAGCTGAGTACCTGGGCCACCCGTGTCCTGTACAAGTTACTTCACCTTTTTTTTTTTTAATGATTTATTTATTTATCTGAAAGGCAGAGCTACAGAGGGAGAGGGAGGGATGGGGTGCGGGTGGGGGTCTTCCATCTGCTGGTTCTGCTGGCTTGCTCCCAGATGGCCACAATGGCCAGGGCTGGGCCAGGCCAAAGCCAGGAGCTAGGAGCTTTTCCCAGGTCTCCCACCTGAGTGGCAGGGGCCCAAGCACTTGGACCATCCCCCTCTGCTTTCCCAGGCCATCAGCAGGGAGCTGGATCAGAAGTGGAGCACCTGGGACACGAACAGGTGCCCATGTGGGATGCCGGCACCACAGGCAGTAGCTTTACCTACTATACCACAATGCCAGCCCCAGGAATTGTTAAATGTCTCCCTTCCTCCCTCCCTCCCTCCCTCTGTTTCCTCCTCTGTAAAAGACAGAAATAATAGTTCCTGCCTCATGGAGCTATTTTTTTAGATAATTAAATAGGTAATAAAAGCGTTCGGGGCACTGTTGATCCAAATGAAAGCAACAATGAGAGAGAGACTTTCCAAAGCATAAGGATGTTTATCAGAGACCAACAGAGCATCGCAGTAAGCTGCACGTCATACAGGACCATGGGAGTCTGCAGAAAGAGGGTTGCAAGAGGAAGTGTTTAAAGGCAGAAATGAGGAGGATTGCCTCAGATATTATGAAACAGTAGTGAGGGGGAAAAGAAAAGAAATAGTTGGGGCCAGCGCTGTGGCGTAGCAGGTAAAGCTGCTGCCTGCAGCGCCAGCATCCCATATGGCTGCTGATTCGAGTCCCGGCTGCTCAATTCGGATCCAGCGCTCTGCTGTGGCCTAGGAAAGCAATAGAAGATGGACCATGTCCTTGGGCCCCTGCACCTGCGTGGGAGACCCAGAGGAGGCTCCTGGCTCCTGGCTTTGGATTGGCTCAGCTCTGGCTGTTGCAGTCAATTGGGGAGTGAACCAGCAGATGGAAGACCTTTCTCTCTCTCTCTCTCTCTCTCTCTGTGTGTGTGTGTGTGTGTGTGTGTGTCTCCTGTAACTCTGCCTTTCAAATCAATAAAATATATCTTTAAGAAAAAAGAACTCTTATTCCATGCCCCGCCAACTTTATTTATTATCCTGCTGGGGTTAGGGCTGACAGAAGCAGTTGCATCTCCACTCTGACAACTTTCACATTCCTTTAGCAGCACACACACAGCACCTGCTAGCTGTGAGCCGACTTTGCATCCCATTCACATATTTTTCCTGGGTCTGCTTCTGGACATAAGGTGTCAGCTTTCCTGCCTCAGAGCCCACCCCCAGCGCTGGGGCACTGTGACTTTCAAATGGATGTTACTATCTTTCCATTTCTCGCTGCTGTGTTACTAGATTCTCAGTTCTCATGAGATGGACTTTGCATCACACACAGCTGTGCTGAGTGATGGCAGGCAGGGCTCTTCAGCTGTTCCATGGGAGACCCGGTGCAGAGGGACTTGGACGAGTTCGTGGAAGATGGAGTTAAAAGATAATTTCATTGGGGTGCAAAAAAAAATTGAAATCCATGCACAGTTTTTTCCATAATGCATATTTTCCATGCACTGTTGAACTCTTGTGTGCATGGAATTCAAAGGTTATCCCATAAAAATGAACTTACCTTTCGATTCTGTGGTACACGCGTGTCTTTGAAGTGCTCCCTCATCTTTCCAAGGTCACAGACCTCACACACAAGACACCTTGCGGGTTATTCTATACTGAAGGCCACTGTAACTTTCGACACTCTGAGTGGATTTATCTTCCTGGCTTTAAATAAACAGTGCTGGGATAAAAATAAATTACTTGTTTATCATACTAACCTCATATTGGCCCCTCACCAAACCCTTTTATGGCCTGTAAACATTTGTTTTATTTTTAATGTTTTAATTTTTATTTATTTGAAAGGCAGAGTGACAGAGAAACAGAGACAGATAGAGAGAGATTTCTCATCTGCTATTCACTGCCCCCAACAACAAGGCCAAAGTCAGGAGCCAGGAACCCTCTTGGGTCTCCCACATGGATGGCAGGGACCCAAGCATTTGAGCCATCCCAGGGTGTGCATTAGCAGGGAGTTGGGATCAACAGTGGAGCCAGGACTCAAACTCAGTGTTCCCATATGGGACGTGGGCAACACGAGCCTCATCGTCACTGCTGGGCCGAATGCCCACCCCAAACAGTAGGGATAAATGGGTAGATTAAGGAATTTACGCATACATGAGATTCTCTGACTCTCAGCCAATGCATGACAGTGACTGCAACAAGATCCTTCCCAGTCTCACATCCATGTAATATTCTACAAAGAGAACAGAGCCCATACATCTATAGATACAATTCCAAGAATCCATCTCCCTCCCTCACCCCCACCCCTTTTCCCTTTCCTTGCTTTTTTCTTTTAATTTTTGAGGTAACATTATAGTCAAAGACTTAATGCTGCACGAAGTAAAGAGTTCAGCAAGGAAAAATTAAAGAGATCACAGTTCAGAGAAACAGAGACAGGGCTATAAACAATAAACAGATGAAAAGTCCATTTCACTCATAAAGTAACTTTTTTAAGAGATTTATTTATTTATTTGAAAGAGTTACACAGAAAGAGAAGGAGAGGCAGAGAGAAAGAGAAAGAAAGGTCTTCCATCCGCTGATTCACTCCCAAATGGCTGCAATGGCTGGAGCTGTGCCAATCCGAAGCCAGGAGCCAGATGCTTCTTCCGGGTCTGCCACGCAGGTGCAGGGGCCCAAGGACTTGGGCCATCTTCTACTGCTTTCCCAGGCAACAGCAGAGAGCTGGGTCAGAAGTGGAGCAGCTGGGACTCAAACCGGGGCCCATATGGGATGCCAGCACTGCAGGCGGCGGCTTTACCCACCACTCCACAGCGCCAGCCCCCTCATAAAGTACATTTTAAAACAATCACAGAGCATTAAACTACAGTAGTATATTATTTCTAACCATTAGTTTGACAAAGATATAAATCTCAAGGACAGCAGGCTCTGGGTATGCTTCCTGTGTGCCGTGCACGGTGGGGAGCAGTCTAAGCAGCTCTGGGCTGGCAGGGGCCTATGGAGGGGTCTCACCCCAGGCCCCCACTGCTGTGGTCCTGTTGGGAAAGCATGAGAATGGAGCCTTTTCCGGACCACCACTGCAGAACGTGAACACAATCCAGCGAGGCAGCGCTGTCTGAGAGGCCCCCGGGGCTTCCCACCTGGCTCCCCACCCCATGCACACCTGCACGTCGCTAACCCTCTCCAGTCTCCCAGCAGGCATGGAAAAGGGACACAGGACCAGTGGAGGATGTGTCCGCCTGGTGGTGGACACCACGTGTAGTGGCCTCCCCCAAGCCCGACTGTAACCACGTTTTCTCCTCCTGCCCCTGGCCAGGTGGATGGAGTGGAACCCTGGCTTCCCCCTGAGCATCGATGCCAAATGCCACAGGGATTTACCACGAGACATCCAGTTTGACAGTGAGAAAGGAGTGGACTTTGTTCTCAACTACTCCAAAGCGTAAGTTGGCAAGAACTGAACCACACTGCTCAGCCCCTTCAGCGGCTTAGGCCGGGGCTGGGACCCTCACTCCTTTTCTCTAGGGATGGAGGAGTGGGCTTGGACTTGGGGCATAGCCCAGCCATTGCAGCTTTTTCCAAATGCATTTGACTGTGTCTCGGCCGTAGCGTGGACTCACGGGTGCCAGCTTCAGATAATCCGCATCTAAAGAGCCACACCCTGGAGGACTCCAGGCACCAGTGTGCTCTCACCCCAAAGTGGGGGTGTTGACTCAGAATATACAGGCCCCTCCCACACCTCACCCGCACTCAGCCACTGGTACCTTGATGAGAATGGAGGAGAATGCTGACCCTTGCAACCACGAGGTGGGGTGGGGGTGGGGGTGGGGGGCATGGATGACCAACACATGGATGGGTAGAGGGAGGGATGGATGGGCGAAGGAGGGAAGGAAGGTTGAGTGAGGGAAGGAGGGATGCATGGATGGATGGATGGATGGATAGAGGAAGAGGGACATCGGGTAATTGCCCAAGACCCCTGCCAACCAGCGGCTGAGACGTCCAGTTCTGTGCCCCTTTGTGTCTGAATCACGGCAGGACTTTGTAAAGCTTGCCGATCATAAGAGTGCCCTGCCACTTGTTGAAAATGAGGGTACCGGGGCCGGTGCTGTGGTGTAGCAGATAAAGCTGCTGCCTGCAGTGCCGGCATCCCATATGAGGGCCAGTTGGAGTACCGGTTACTCTACTTCTGATCCAGCTCTCTGCTATGGCCTGGGAGAGCAGTAGAAGATGGCCCAAGTCCTTGGGCCCCTGCACCTGCGTGGGAGATCCAGAGGAAGCTCCTGGCTCCTGGCTTCTGATTGGCGCGGCTCCAGGTGTTGGTGGCAATTTGGGGAGTGAATCAGTGGATGGAAGACCTCTCTCTGTCTCTCTCTCTCTCTCCCTCTGCCTCTCTGTAACTCTGCCTTTCAAATAAATAAATAAACCTTTAAAAAAAATGAGGGGCCGGCGCCGCGGCTCACTAGGCTAATCCTCCGCCTTGTGGCGCCAGCACACTGGGTTCTAGTCCCGGTCGGGGCGCCAAATTCTGTCCCGGTTGCCCCTCTTCCAGACCAGCTCTCCACTGTGGCCAGGGAGTGCAGTGGAGGATGGCCCAAGTGCTTGGGCCCTGCACCCCAGGGGAGACCAGGAGAAGCACCTGGCTCCTGCCATCGGATCAGCGCGGTGCGCCGGCCGAAGCGCACCAGCCGTGGCGGCCATTGGAGGGTGAACCAACGGCAAAGGAAGACCTTTCTCTCTGTCTCTCTCTCTCACTGTCCACTCTGCCTGTCAAAAAAAAAAAAATGTGGGTCCTCGACTCTACCCCAGGGCTCATCAGGAGTCTTTGAATCCATGTGTTGAAACTTTAGAGAGTTCCTAACTTGTAAGTCAGAAAACCCTACATCCGTGGCTCTAAAGCCTGAGGTGCAGGGGGAACCCCACACCCCTGAGGGCAAGTCTGTAAGGTTGGGACCCTGGCCTTGGATCTGTTGTCCAGCAGGCAGACGGGGTGGGTAACCCCAGCACACACCTACCCAACCCTGCCGCCAGTCCATCTTCTCAGACTCCATAGGGCCCGCCTGGGACGTAAATGCTGTTACTGACCGTTTCTAGGTGACGAAACTGTAGCTCCAGTGGGCTCAGGTCATTTAGGCAGAAATCGGCAGCACAAGATTTGAATCCAGGTCCCTTTGGGTCCGTGGCCGGGGACTATTTCTCCTGCTACAATTCGGACCGACTGGAGGAAAACGAAAACTAAACATCTGGATTAGTACCAGAGCAGTCCCCAACATAGATAGATAGATGCATGCATACATACAGTACATATACACATACACACACAATACATACATACATATGTGCAATACACACATGCATACATATGCGTACATACATAAAGCACACAGAGGATGGATGGAGACCATATGCAAAGACTTCACCACTGTAAAAGAAGGGGCACGAGCATCCCTGGAGTTTGGCATCCACAGGGTCCTGGAGCAGGGGAGGGGGATTCTGAAGCCTCCGTTTCTTTTTTTTTTAAGATTGATTTATTTTATTTGAAAGGCAGTTGCAGAGAGGCAAAGAGAAAGAGAGGAGACATCTTCCATCTGCTGATTCACTCCCCAGATGGCTGCACCAGCTGGGTCTGCGGCCAGGCTGCAGCCAGGGGCCTGGAAGTCCATTGTGGTCTCCCATGTGGGTGGCAGGGGCCCAAGCACCTGGTGCATCAACAGGGAGCTGGACCGGAAGTGGAGTCTGCAAACCCGCACTCAGGTGTGGGTTGTCGGTGTCCCGATAGGCAGCTTAGCCGCCTGCACCCCGGCTCCCGCCCCTCCAAGCCCGTCAGGCCCACAGGTCAGGTTCCCTCAGCTCTCACAAAGGAAAACACTCAGCTTCCTGCAGGCTGCCCAGGCCCTGTGAGATGTGACCGCGTGCTCAGACCTGGCAGCTGCCGCAGGTCCCAGCTCCCGTGGCTTCTGCTTTCTTGCATCCCCTCTCTGACACTGGCCCTGAGCCTGCTCTGGGGCAGGGGGAAGAGCGTGTTGATTCCTACTATGAGTGGTTTTCCTTTACCCTGGGGGTTCTGCAGGACCCGAAGCACTTGGGCCATCCTCCACTGCCTTCCCAGGCCATAGCAGAGAGCTGGATCCAAAGGAGAACAGCTGGGACTCAAACCGGCGCTCACATGGGATGCCGACACCACAGGCAGTGGCTCAACCTGCTATGCCACAGCGCCGGCCACAACAGCCCACACTTCGAGTAGCCAGGTTCTACTCTGCTTTCCTGGGAATTGAAAATCTACTCAAAATTCACCTCTAGTTCCCCTCTAAAAATGAAAGGTTGCCTTATTTAGTGCCTGGCCAGACAGGGTCTGGAGCTCATGGGTTCTGTTAACTTTCCTCCCCCTGCTCAGGTTCCTTCTTGTAGAAGGAGGCTGAGGATGCCTGCCTTGCAGGATGGCTGTGCAAGAACTCAGGTGCGCCAGGCCCTGTGGTCTGGCGTCTCTGAGCTGTGTGACCAGCTGGACTATGTGTCCAGACTCGAGTCCAAGGGAGGAATTTGTGCAAGCAGTTCCCTGACAGGACAGAGGCTGCAGCAGGGCAGGAGCTGCATGTGTAGGGCCCGGTTCTAGGAAAAGATGGGGCCACCCCGGAGAGAAGGCCAGCCCTGAGGCTGCAGCCCCAGAAGTGACCCTGGCGGGGCGGAGAGCAGAGAAGGTGGGGTGTTCATGCCTGCGGCCTTGGAAAGCAAAGCCATCACCCACCCTGGCTCCTGGGAGGAGACCACCTGCTGGCCCTCCTTTTGGGACTAACGTGACTTCAGAGTGATCCCTTGGTCCCAGCACCTTCTGGGGCATGAATGGGCCCAAGCTGGGTGCTGGATGCTGCATAGGAGCTGACCACGCTGGTGGACGGGGTGGAGGGGAAGGTGCTGTGTGCAGTGAGAGCCCTAGCAGGAGAGCCAAGGTGGGAGCTGAGGCCGCCGAGGAAGCCTGGCCTGTGCCTGGGTGGGTGGTATCAGCCTGGGGAGGGGGTTGAGGCAGGCGTGATTGAGCCAGTGTCGGGAAGGGATGGGTGGGTTGTGATGGAGTCCTGAGCTCAGGCCTCAGCATGACTTTGTGGTTCCCCAGGGAACACTAGGGCCAGGGCTGCAGGCGTCAATGCAGAGGGTGACTCCCAGCCCCATCCGTCTTCTGTCCAGACCCTCATCAGCTACAGGAGGCAACAGGTCCAGCCTTCTCGGGGCTGACCAGGAGTGGAGGAGTGGCTCCCACCCACTCTGCTCTGATGGAGCCTTGAGAACCCACAGACTGGCGCCAGTCCAGTGCCCCCTCGGCTCGTGCTGTGGCAATGCCACTCTGCCCACGCCCCATGGTATAAAACAGGGACTCAGGGCCAAGGTCACCAGCGAGCCCCTCCCCACTGGACAGCTTGGTTTCCGTGCCACTGCTGGGCAATCCTGAGGACAGCTTACTTCCTTCTGGGTGCGTCACCTGCTCTGTCTGGAAGGAGGCCAGCCCTCCACACGCCAGCTTCGCCCTGCACCCACCCAGCAAAAACGTGAAAAGGAAAATGGAGAAGAGGCAGAGGAAGCAGAGGAAGCCAGAGCTCCTGCCTCTCCCAGGATGTGGCCAACAGCTGGTGCCCAGCTCAGGAGAAAGCTGTGGTGTCAGCTGGCCCTGGCCCCTGCCATCCCCTGGCCACGCCATCCCCTGGCTGTGTGACCTTGGACAAGACAGGCACCCTGTCTGGGCTGCAGCCTCCTGTCCGCTGCAGGAGCTGACCCTGGAAGTCCTGTGTGCATCCTTGACTTTTGACCATGGAGCAATATTCCACCTGCCAAGGACATGGAGATGCTCACCGCCCCCAACCCCGTTCTTTCTGTGTCTGTGGCTTCCTCTGAGTCTGCCACACTCACCCGGATTTCAGCACCCACCTTCTGTTCCGAGGTCAGAGGGACCCAGCTGGGGCCAGCACCACTTCTCACTCCCTGCTCTCTACCAGCTCCCCCAGGAGGGCAGCAGTGAGATCTCAGGGGTCTAGAAAGACCTCTCCTCTCTGAGAACTAAGCCCCTTTGCACGCCTGCACTGGCTCACTGGTGAGGAGGGTCACGCCTGAGCCTGGCTGCCCTAGGCCGCCACAGTGCCTGCAAAACAACTCTTGCTGCCCCAGGGGGGCTGGCCACGGGTCAGCAGCTCTCGCCTCTCTGGGTGCTGGCAGGCATGAAAAAAGCAGGCAGCATCCATACTGGAGTTGCACGGAAGCGTTGCACAGGAAGCCAGCACAGACAGATGTCTGCAAGGGGAGGCTTGCTGGGGGAAGGGGCCACTTTCAGACATGTGGAGGGGACACTAGACCACTCCCCCACACACATCACACCAAGACACACCCACCCTGTGCATCAGGCAGGGAATGGCTTTGTCTGCTGGGGCCATTGTCCAGTGGCTACTCAAACCCAGGAGTTCATCCCTCGGCGTCTGGAGGCTGCAAGGCCAAGGTCAAGCTGTCAGCTGAGAGTTCAAGGTCGTGTTCTTGCTGTGTCTTTACAGCGTTGCTATCAGGCTGTCCCGTGTCGTGTACTATCAGCGCCAGGCCGAGAGTCCCAGTTAGAACATCAGCGAGGGTTGTGCTCAACTAAGCTGCTCACCTCCCACATCCAGGAGGCTCGGCAGAGCAGCTGCACAGGGCTGTCCCCGGAAGCCGGGTTGGTAGCTAAAAGCCAAGGCCTGACCAGCGAATGAACCAACCCAGGTGGAGTTCAAGGCTCTGAGCTTGACCTTGAACTTGAAGCTTCTGGCCGCTTCTATAGGGGAGATACAGTAGAAGCAGTGGGTCTTCCAGGTGCCAGTGTCTGTCCTGGTTGCCAGAGATCCCCCACCTGCCCCACCCCAGCCCAGGTAGGGGTGAGGGTGGGGGGTGCTGCCCAGAGGGTCTCATGGTGTGAAGGGGCTCTGAGCAGGCAGGAGCCCTGGCCCCACACCCATCATGCCCATCTCCGGGCCCTCAGGATGGAGAACCTGTTCATCAACCGCTTCATGCACATGTTCCAGTCCTCCTGGAGTGACTTCGCCGACTTCGAGAAAATCTTCGTCAGGATCAGCAACACTATTTCCGGTGAGTGTGTCTCTGGGATCCAAGCTGCCATCTTCCCGCCCCCAAACAGCCGCAGTGGCTGGAGTTGGACCAACCGAAAACATGGAGCCAGGAGCTTCTTCCGGTTCTCCCATGCAGGTTTAGGGGCCCAAGGACTTGGGCCATCTTCCGCTGCTTTCCCAGGTGCATTAGCAGGGAGCTGGATCGGAAGTGGAGCACTCGGCACAGACTCGGCACCGTGGGGAAGGCTCAGGAGGGCTGCGGCCCTGCTGCCCTGTGCTCAGAGCTGCCTGGGCCCCTCTTGCCTTCCTGCAGAGCGGGTCATGAACCACTGGCAGGAAGACCTCATGTTTGGCTACCAGTTCCTGAACGGCTGCAACCCGGTGATGATCCGGCGCTGCACGGAGCTGCCCCAGAAGCTGCCGGTGACCACGGAGATGGTGGAGTGCAGCCTAGAGCGGCAGCTCACTCTAGAGCAGGAGGTCCAGGTGGGGCCCATCTCGGGGGTGGGGGCCCCCTTTATGCCTGTCAGTGTTCACAGCCCCAGGCTGCTGTCCGCAGGCCCATGCACACTGGAGGCCTCTTCCTTTCCCTGAGAACAGCAGAGACCTGGGTGCTGGGCCTCACACAACTGCCCCGAGGGACGTGGGTCTCCACGCTGCCTACACCTGGGGCAGGGGGCTCGCATCATTCCTGTTGATATGGGGAGAGAGGTCTTCTATCTGCTGGTTCACTCCCCAAATGGCCCCAAATGCCGGAGCTTAGCCGATCCGAAGCCAGGAGCCAGGCGCTTCCTCCGGGTCTCCCACATGGGTAGCAGAGGTCCAAGGATGTGGGCCATCTTCTGCTGCTTTCCCAGGCCATAGCAAAGAGCTGGATGGGAAGAGGAGCAGCCGGGACACAAACTGGCTCTCATATGAGATGCAGGCGCCCCAGGTGGATGCTTAGCCCACTACACCACAGCACCGGCCCCAGAATTTCTGACCTTCTAATTAGAAATGTGGGTGCATCTGCTCTTCCCCCTCCCCGCCCCCACAGCCTCACCTGCAGGCTCAGCCCCTCCTGTTCCAAGGCTGAGCCAGTTTTGAGAAAGAGAAGCATTAAGCAGACGCTGCACCTGGTGGGACTCAGGGTCAGGTGCCTTCCACGCAGGGTCCCAGCAACAGTCCAGGGGCTCCTGCCAGTCTGCCCCCAGCCCCCCGGGCCCGAATGCCTATCCCCCATGTGTCCCTGTAGGATAGAGTCCTACAGAGGCTACAGGTGTCCCTGCAGCTTCTGGTCACCCCATCTTTCCTGCTCTGCTCTCCGCAGCCCCAAATCCCTGCCCACCCGGCTCTGGAGGGATGCACACACACACACACAGCTCACATGCACACACACACATGTGCGCGCGCACACACACACACAGCTATAATCTCCAAGTAGGGCGCTTCAGCAGTTCTCATGAGGGCCAGGCAGGTGTCAGAATCAGCCGCTGACCACAACAGCCTATGGTTGCACCTCGTGTCAATCAAACCCCCACAGCCTGTGGCCACGCCCCAATCAGCCTTGGAGTCAGAGGCAGAGAGAAACCTAAACGCAGGAATCCACTGAGTGTCAGGGAAGGATGGGACCCCCTCCCCACAGCCCGCCACTCTGCCCCCTCTCCGCCCCTGAGTCTGCCTCCTGGGTCCCTCTATCTGCCGACACCAATGGGGACGCCTCCCCCCCACCCCCCCGCAGCAAGGGAACATCTTCATTGTGGACTTCGAGCTGCTGGATGGCATCGACCCCAACAAGACAGACCCCTGCACACACCAGTTCCTGGCGGCGCCCGTCTGCCTGCTGTATAAGAACCGCGCCAACAAGATCGTCCCCATCGCCATCCAGGTAGGCCCCCCCCACGCTGGGTCCTCAGCTGCCCGGGATCTGGGGTGCGAATCCTGGGTCACACCATCTGTGCCCCAGGAGGGGTGGGGGGTGGGGGAAGCACCTCTAAGGAGGGCTGCGCTGTCCAAGAGGAGCTCCTGGCTGGGAAGGGGGCACTGGGGGACTGCCTTGCCCTCCAATCCCGGATCTTGAACAGGGCCCCCAAATCAAGGCACTGGCAGGGGCCAGCCAGGTGAGGCTGGGAATTCAGTTGGGGACCAAGGCCATCCAGGGAACACCATGGACCCTGATATCAGGAACTGGACCAGGCCTGGGGCACCACCCATGAGTTTCTATGTCCACCAGGGACAGGGGAGGCAGGAGAGGGCAGCCTGGGGAGAGGCAAGTGGGCAGCAGCGTCCCCCAATCTGGGCACCAGCCCATTGCCAAGCTGTGGAGGCTGGCGTGCAGGGCGCAGGACAGGACCAGGTGTAGGTCCCTGAGGCTAGAGGGAGCAGACACTTGGTGCGATGGTCACAGCAGCCAGATTTGTCGGGCACTGTCCACGTGCCAAGTCTAGGAGTCACCCCGCACGGTCTACAACCACCTACCTGAACTCTGAAACCTAAACGGTTTCTGGCCCGGAGGGCGTGGTTGGTGCAGAGGCTTCTTCACCACGTGGAACTCATGCATCCCATATCAGAGTGCCTTGGGTTCGAGTCTCAGCTCTGCTTCCAATTCCAGCTTCCTGCTAGTGTGCACCCTTGGGGGAGGAGGAGCAGGTGAGGGCTCCAGTACTTGGGTCCCTGCACCCATGTAAAATGCTACTCTCACTGCTGAGTGATATTCTGATCCAGCCTGGGGGCGGGGTGGGGGCGGGTAAGTATGTCCTCTGATGAATCACCACACTCCTAACATCCTACAGATACTGAATTCTGTGCACATCCAGTCACTGGGGGGTCAGGCATGGGCCCATCTCTATTCCTGTGATCTTCACCACAACTCCCCAAGTGGGGGCCGTCAACCATCACAAGGGTCCCCACGCATAGCAAAGACCCCTGGAGCAGCCTGGCTGCAGGGATCGGTTAAACCCCAGCTCTGCGGCCCCCAGCAGCAGGAGCCTGAGCTCCCTCCTCCCTTGCAGAGGGAAAGTTTGCAAACTGTGAAGATTCCTGCCAGGGGAAGGCAGAGGAAATAAAGCCCCAAGTGTGGTTCTTAAATTAACGACCTCCTGCTGAGGCTGAAGTGGGAGGAGGGGCCCCTCAGGGAAGAAAAACAGGCCAAAATCCACAGGAGGTCCCAGCTGGCACTGTGGTGTTCTGATTGGCCATTGCAAAGGGGCATGCTGTCCACACTGGTCTTCCAGCATGCGATTTCCTGGGCTCCTGCTGTGCGGTGCTCACCTTGGTGCTGTCCATAGGGGAACCCCAGCCAAGGCCATTCTGCAGGGCGCAGCTGGGATGTGCCAGGTTCCACAGGGACTTGCAACAGAGGAGGGGCTCATCTGGACATAGCGCCTCCATACATCCAGTGACAAGATTTAGGAATATGAGGGGAGGCGTTAAAAAGAGTAATTATGGTGATGACTTTTAAAATGAGAGTATAATTATGGGGCAACATAATCTGGGGGAAAGAGAGCTAGAATGCATGGATTAAAAACCTAGGAACATATAAATTAGGAGAAACTGGAGAGGAAATAGGTCAGTTACCATATAGGTGATTAGAAAGCTAATTAAATGCCCAGACATTTAATGATAATAATAAGCTAATTTAATGTCTTCAGAAAGATGAAGACCAAGTTGCAGATAATATTTTAAAAGAAACCTAAAAAATAAGTAAAATAAATTCAACAGTATCATAACTGACTAATAAGGTATTACCAAGTAGGATTCTTTTTTTAAAAAAAACTTATTTACTGATTGATTATTTATTTATTTATTTATTTGATAGAGCTACACAGAGAGGCAGAGAGAGAGAGAGAGAGAGAGAGAGAGAGGTCTTCCATCGCTGGTTCACTCCCCAAATGGCTGCCAACAGCCGGAGCTGTGCTGATCCGAAGCCAGGAGCCAGGAGCTTCTTCCAGATCTCCCACGAGGATGCAGGGGCCCAAGGACTTGGGCCATCGGGCCATCTTCTACTGCCTTCCCAGCCATAGCAGAGAGCTGGAATGGAAGTAGAGAAGCCCAGACAGGAACCAGCGCCCATATGGGATGTCAGCACTGCAGGCGGCAACTTTACCTGCTACACCACAGAGCCAGTCCCACCATGTAGGTTATCCAAGAGATTTCATTATCAAAAGAGCCACCAGCAAAATTCATTGTGCCAATAAGAAGAAAGCTTATACCAATTAACAAAGGGGATTTTAATAACATTAAGTGGCCGGCGCCGCAGCTCACTAGGCTAATCCTCCGCCTTGCGGCGCCGGCACACCGGGTTCTAGTCCCGGTCGGGGCGCCGGATTCTGTCCCGGTTGCCCCTCTTCCAGGCCAGCTCTCTGCTGTGGCCAGGGAGTGCAGTGGAGGATGGCCCAAGTGCTTGGGCCCTGCACCCCATGGGAGACCAGGAGGAGCACCTGGCTCCTGCCATCGGATCAGCGTGGTGCGCCGGCTGCAGCGCGCCAGCCGCGGTGGCCATTGGAGGGTGAACCAACGGCAAAAGGAAGACCTTTCTCTCTGTCTCTCTCTCTCACTGTCCACTCTGCCTATCAAAAACAATAATAATAATAACATTTAGTTGCCACAACTAATGAAGATTTGAATAGTAGCAGAAGGAACTTGGTATGATAAAGACACCAATCACCCTGTTGGTGCAAGTTAAAGCCATTTCCCTCCCAATCCTAAGCAGGAACCCTGTATCCCAGTAGTGATTGTTCAGCCTTGCCTGCTGGTCCTGCCACAAGGAACCAATCAACAGAACAGTTGATCTTCGCTGGCAGGGATAAGCTATGGACCCAGAAAAGACCAGAGGCCTTGCAGCCAGCCAGTCCACTGGCTTTGAGGAGGTTGGAGAAGGCCTGTGTTTAATTGCAAAGTGCAGAGAAGGTTCCAGAATCCTCAAGGGGTTTGGGGTAAGGAACGCCGTACAGAGTAAAGTTGGAGCTGAGAGGTGCGTACTCAGCTGGTGTGCAGGCCCCTCATTGGTCCACAGTGCTGGTGACCCTCCTCTGATTGGTCAGCCAGTGCCTCAGGCTACCACGCCACATCCTGGGACACCCCAGTAGTTTTAAGAGCTACTAATTAATAAGTTCAGTTAGCACAGTTTCCAGATAAGTGTAACCCTCAAAACATCCAGTAATCTTTTTCCATGCTAAAAAAATCCATATAAAGAAAAGGATAAGAAATATTAAAGCACATAACAAAAGAATCTTAACAGTTATTTAACATTCAATGAAAACTCTTTACAAAACTGTCAGTTCTAACAAATTTTATTATACAAACTTCATGCACTTCCAGCTAAAATCCCATGCTGGTGTTTTCTCTTTTGTGGGGAGGAGCAATTTAAAAAGTGAGAAAACCGAAATAAAGTTCAAGATTGATATGGGCAAAGATATTTTCAAGGATGTTTTACAAAAAGAAAAACACTGGATATCTTGGAAAGCAGTGCGGTCACCGTTCCCAGCAGGTGCTGCCAGTGAGAGCCGGCAGACTGGGGAACACGATGCTAAGCCCAGAAATTGATGTCCCTCTTACACACACACACACACACACGCACACATGCACACACATGGAGGAACTGCAGCTGTGACCATGGTGGCTTCTGTACACTGTGGAAGAGGCATGGCGTTTCCATGGGGTCCCCACACTATGTTAGTGGGCCCCTCTGTCATACCATGAATACAAATAAATTTCAGATTGAACTGAAAACAGAAAACTGTGTAGCACAATGTCCAGTGTGGAGACCACGACTTTTAAAAGCAAGAGAAACAGGAAACCAAAAGGAAAAGACAGGGATATTTGATTATGGAATGTCTTCACATTTGAATGGTAACATACACCAGAAACAAAACCAGAAGGCAAATAGAGATTGGGGGGAAATAACTGGAGCACCAGGAATGTGCTAATATACAAATAGGGCCTAACAACTGATAAGGAAAAAGACAAATGTATACAAATGTGAATACACAGTTCACAGGAGGAAATGCAAAGGGGCAGTCTACACGTGGGAAATTTCTCCACTGCACCGGTCAGCAAGGGAAATGCAGATTCAACAATGCAGTACGGATTCTGACCCAGCAGGGCGCAGGGGTGGGCAGTGGCGGCCACTGGGGTCAGGTTCACAGTGTGACCCCTGGACAGTCCCGAGTCAGCACCTGATCAGGCCCCACGACACCTGCTGTTCTAGGTTGGGGCTGGCATGGGTTGGGGAGCAGGTGTGCTAAAGAAAGAAGAGGCACAGGTTCCCTACAACAGCATCCAGTTCACACAGGCAGCTATGCAAAGACCCGGGACGGGGAGCTTACCTTACCACCCACTGTTCACAATTGGATGTGGCTTTAGTACAATAATTACTACTGATCAGAAACAGAAGCCTAGCACCAGGGATGGGGGGCACTGGGGATGTGGGACCCTGTGTGCTGGGCCTGTTGCCCCCAGCCCCGTGAGCGCACAAACAGGAAAGCTGGGCAAGTCCAATTCTGCTTCCCCCGGCCTCCCAGACCCGGGCTGGTGCTGGCAGGGGGAGCCACAGGCCACACGTAGCTGCACAGCATGTACGACTTAGCTAGTCCATACCAGGCGCTACTGGAATGAGAAAAAAAGAAAAAAAAACCTGCAAAGAATCGCATTCATTATTTTAGATTGGTTTCATGTTGACGTGGACTCTTCTGTCTTGGGTGAAATGCAGTTGTGTGACTAGCCATAAATTCCACCTGTCTCCTTTTACTTCTGCCAATGTGGCTTTTCTGAAAATTTAAAATCCCCTGGGCAGCTTGCTTTATGCAGTGGGCCCTCAGCATCCACGGGGGAGTGGCTCCAGGACCTCATGGATGATAGAATCTGCAGATATTTACATGTTTATAAAACACACAGGATTTGCCCGTAACCTTATGCACATGGTCCTGTTCAGAACATTCCAGGTGACCTCCAACAGGGAGTGTGGCAGGAACGCTATTAAGTAGTTGGATGTGTGATGTTGGCTAGGAACAAAGGGCATACATTTTCTTTTTTTTTTTTAAGATTTATTTATTTTACTTGAAAGGCAGAGTTGCAGACAAGCAGAGAGAGAGAGAGAGAGAGAGAGAGAGAGAGAGGTCTTCCATCCGCTGGTTCACTCCCCAGATGGCCACAACAGCTGGAGATGCGCTGATCCAAAGCCAGGAGCCAGGAGCTTCCTCCAGGTCCCTCATGCAGGTGCAGGTGCCCAAGGACTTGGGCCATCTTCTACTGCTTTCCCAGGCCACAGCGGAGTGTAATATCAGAAGTGGAGATCCTGGGACTAGAACCGGCGCCCATACGGGTTGCCGGCACTGCAGGCAGTGGCTTTACCCACTAGGCCACAGCGCTGGCCCCAGTGCATATGTGTTCTATGCAGGTACCATACCACCCAGAAGGCTGACTGTATTTTTGAGGGAGAGCCACGAGGAAAGCACCTTCCACCATGCTTGGCAGGACATGGCTAAGCTTCTGGGCTGCTGTCCCCATGCCAGCCCCCCAGGCCTTCTCTGTCCTCATTCAAAGAAGGGCTCCAATGCACACATGGGGTATTCAGAAAGTTCATGGAGAATGTGTAGCATGAAAAAAAACTAGGCATGGATTGCAAATTTGGTTTGCATCACAATAAATCTGTCTAATTCCATTTTCCCACAAACTGTTTGCAGTACCTTTGTACATACTAAACATATTTTAAAAGCTTTCAATGAATAAATGATGGCCCGAGGCCAGCGCTGGGTGCACCGGTTAACGCCCTGGCCTGAAGCACCAGCATCCCTTGCTGGACCCAGCTGATCCATTTCCAATCCAGCTCTCTGCTATAGCCTGGGAAAGCAGAAGATGGCCTAAGACCTTGGGCCCCTGCACCTGCGTGGGAGACCCAGAAGGAGCTCCTGTCTCCTGGCTTCGGAGTGGCACAGCTACTGCCATTGGGGCCATCTGGGGAGTGAACCATCGGATAGAAGACCTCTCTCTCTCTCTCTCTCTCTCTCTCTCTCTGCCTCTCCTCTCTCTGTGTAACTCTGAATTTCAAATAAATCAATCAATCTTTTTTTTTAATAAGCAGAGTTAGACAAGGAGAGAGACAGAGAGAAAGGTCTTCCCTCCATTGGTTCACCCCCCAAATGGCCGCCAAAGCCAGCGTGCTGAGTTGATCCGAAGCCAAGAGCCAGGTGCCTCCTCCTGGTCTCCATTGCAGGTGCAGCACCCAAGCACTTGGGCCATCCTCCACTGCCCTCCCAGGCCACAGCAGAGTGCCAGACTGCAAGAGGAGCAACCGGGACAGAATCCGGCACCCCGACAGGGACTAGAACCCAGGGTGCCGGCGCCACAGGCAGAGGATTAGCCTAGTGAGCCATGGCACTGGCCAAATAAATAAATCTTAAAAAAAAAAAATGGCCCGTGCCAGCACCTGCCTCACCCCATGAGACCCCATGGTGAGGTGCCAGGTGCGGAAGCCTTGCTGGTACCCGGTGAGAGGGATGAGTGGGGCCCAAGCAAAGCCAGGAGCAAGAGCTTCCTGGGCAGCTATAGAAGAGTCAATGCCGCATCACCAGGGCATCTTGGGGACTTTATTTTCTGGCTCCTAAGAGGAGCACAGCAGGACATCCCCTGCAAGTTAGAAAACAGCTCCCCTGGAGTTGACCCTGGAGAGGGACAGGCAGGTCCCCTCTCTGCTACTAGAGGCAGAGCTCAGGCTGCAGACTGGGAACTGGGGATGTTCCCTGAAGTCCCAGGAACCCAATTCAGGGCAAAGCCCTGGGGAACAGGAGCATTCCAGGGAAGAGGAGGAGGAGGAGCAGAGGCCTTGGAGCAGTGGGAGGAGAGCTGGAGGCCAGGGCAGCTGGGGCAGAGAATCAGAGAATCCACGCTCATCTAATGGTTCTAAAGACACAGCTGCAGACATCTAGACTCTTCTGGAATTTTCCGAGAGGCCAGGTTCTCCAGCAGCTACAAGGGTACTTCAAAAAGCGTATGGAAAATTGAAAGCACAAGTCCGTGACTTTTGATGCAGGCATTCTGAAGCCCAAGAGGTGATTTTGTTGCTTTTGCATAATACTCATTTTCCATGAACTTTTTGAGGGTTGCTCTAATGCATGGATTGCAAAATTGCTCTGCACCAAGACAAACAGCTTCTGATTTCCTTTTCTAGGAAGCCTTTTGACTTCACATAGCAATATGTTTTCTTTCTCCAACGAATCAGCTCAACCAAACCCCAGGAGAAGAGAACCCCATTTTTCTCCCTTCCGATGCCAAGTACGACTGGCTTCTGGCCAAGATCTGGGTGCGTTCCAGTGACTTCCACGTCCACCAGACCATCACACACCTTCTGCGCACACACCTGGTGTCTGAGGTTTTTGGCATCGCCATGTACCGCCAGCTGCCCGCCGTTCACCCCATCTTCAAGGTACAGCCCCTTCACCTGGAGGGAGAGGGCCCTGTGGTGGGGGGGGTGACACGCCCACCTGTTTTTTATCATGTCATTATCAAGGCTATTGTTAACCATCAAAGCTGTGACCCCAAGCAAGAAGGAACACCCCTACCTGCCCTTCCTCCCTGTGCCAGCATCAGCTCAGCATGGGGGCCCTGGGGTGCGGGAAGCTGAGCACTCCAGGGTTTCCGTGGTTTGTGGACCCTGGCCCAGCCCTCTCTCCGGTCTTCTCCTCCCCCACCCAGCTACTGGTGGCACATGTGCGGTTCACCATCGCCATCAACACCAAGGCCCGGGAGCAGCTCATCTGCGAGTATGGCCTCTTTGACAAGGTGGGTGGCCTCCCAGCCCCACTGGTGCCTGCAAGAGCCCCCCCACCTCACCTGCTCCCTGGGGCCCATTGGCCCTGCCACGCACGAGGAACCTCTCTGCAGTGCTGCCCAGCACCGGGTGCACAACCTCCTCTGGTCCTGCCCTTCCTCGCTCTCCCTGCTCCGCCCACCTGGTGTTGTCTCTCTCTCTCTCTCTCTCTCTCTCTCTCTCTCTCTCTCACACACACACACACACACACACACACACACACACGGGAGCCCTTGGCCTGCCTTCTGCCTTTCTCACCACCCAAGCCAGAGGCTCGCTGGTGGGTTATAAATGACAAGCCTAGCACCATGTGGCTGCATAGGTTGTCAATTAGACCATGGTCGGGGGTGGGGGAAGACACAGAGCCCACCCAGGGACTCAAAGGGGGCCCTGGAGTAGTGCAGGCTGCCTGGCCCTTCTCCCTGGTCTGTGCCAGCCTCTTCCTCCTCCCTGCTGCAGGTGGGCCTCCTGCCACAGGAGGGAGCCCTTGTCTTGTGACTTGCCTACTTGTGCACGCACCTGTGTGTGTGTGTGTGTGTGTGTGTGAGCGCGCGTATGGGAGCCACGTGGGAGTGTGTACACACATGCCTGCGAGTATGTCTGTGTCATGCGCCTGGGGTGAGGCCAGGATCCCCGCCCCCAGCCCTCGGCTAAGCACAACGTGTTTCTGGGCGCTGGGGAGTGGTCTCTACCCCTCTGGGGCTGGGTCAGCCCCCTCACTTACCCGGCCCCTCCCACCCAGGCCAACGCCACGGGCGGCGGCGGGCACGTGCAGATGGTGCAGAAAGCCATGCAGGACCTCACCTACGCCTCGCTCTGCTTCCCCGAGGCCATCAAGGCCCGGGGCATGGACAGCACCCAGGACATCCCCTACTACTTCTACCGCGACGACGGGCTGCTGGTGTGGGAGGCCATCCGGACGTGAGTGCCCGCTGGCGCTGGGGCTGGCAGAGGGGGCGAGGGGCAGGGGACGCGAGGAGGAGCCCCCTTGCCCGCTCCCTCCGGCGACCCCTCCCCGCGCAGGTTCGTGGCCGAGGTGGTGGGCATCTACTATGAGGACGACCAGGTGGTGGAGGAGGACCAGGAGCTGCAGGACTTCGTGCGGGACGTCTACATGTACGGCATGCGGGGCAGGAAGGCCTCAGGTAGGGCCGCGGGGGCACGCGGGTGGGCGCGGGGGCGCGGGGCCCGGTCCTCGCTCAGCCAGCGAGCCGCTCCGCCCCAGGCTTCCCCAAGTCCATCAAGAGCCGCGAGAAGCTGTCCGAGTACCTGACCGTGGTGATCTTCACGGCCTCCGCCCAGCACGCGGCCGTGAACTTCGGCCAGGTAGGCCCGCGCCGCGCCGACCCGCCCGCGACCCGCTCCCGGCTCCCCCAGCCCGCCAACCCCTGGCCCTTGTGGGCCCAGGAGAATCAGGGAAGCCTGGAGGTGGAGAGACCAAGGTGCCCGGGGAGGAGGAGCTGGGGAAGGGCGGGGCCTTTGGGGGAGAGCTGGGGGGGGACGAGGCGGAGCTGAGAGAGGAGGCGGGGCCTTTGGGGAGGAGCCCAAGAGGCGGGGCCCAGAGAGGAGGGTCTGAGGAAGGGCGGGGCCTTTGGGGAGGAGCCTGAGGGGCGGGGCCGAGGAGGGAGCAGAAGGGCTGCCCGGGGAAGGAGGGTCTGCTGCTCTGGTGGAGGTGCCCGAGCGGCCAGGCCTCCGCCCGCCCACGCGTTGGGGGCGGTCCCCGCAGTATGACTGGTGCTCCTGGATCCCCAATGCGCCTCCGACCATGCGGGCGCCGCCGCCCACGGCCAAGGGCCTGGTGACCATCGAGCAGATCGTGGAGACGCTGCCGGACCGCGGCCGCTCCTGCTGGCATCTGGGCGCCGTGTGGGCGCTGAGCCAGTTCCAGGAAAACGAGGTGAGGCCGCGCGCGCCGGCCTAGGATGGCATTGAAAGGCAGGGTTGGGACGGGGAGGACAGACAGACAGACGCCCCGCCCCCGCGGGAGGGCTGCACCTGCGGGTCCTCCCCCCCAGCCCCAGGGAGCACAGGCTCCCAGCGCCCTCCCCTGCGCACGCGCCTGTGCCCTCCCCTGTGTTCTCCCCTGCGCGCTCACCTGCGCGCCCGCCTGTCCGTGCCCCGCCCCCAGCTGTTCCTGGGCATGTACCCCGAGGAGCACTTCATCGAGAAGCCCGTGAAGGAGGCCATGGCCCGCTTCCGCAAGGCCCTGGAGGCCATTGTCAGCGTGATCGCCGAGCGCAACAAGCACAAGAAGCTGCCCTACTACTACCTGTCGCCGGACCGCATCCCCAACAGCGTGGCCATCTGACCCCGCCGCCAGGGGTGTGAGTGCGCGGCCGTCCTGCACGGAGCAGGCCCACTCCCACACCCGGGCAGCGGCTGGGCCGGCTGGCTGACAGCCATAGTCATGCCTAGTCCGACTCCTTGTATGCAGTAGGTGCCCAGGAAAATTCCTGTCGAATGGATTCTTTGTTGGTTACCAGAACTAGAGGAAGTCATTTAAAACCCACGTGCTGGGTGGCCGGTGCTGTGGTGTAGCGGATAAAGCCCCCGCCTGCAGTGCCGGCATCCCATATGGGCGCTGGTTCGAGACCCGACTGCTCCACTTCCGATCCAGCTCTCTGCTGTGGCCTGGGAAAGCAGTAGAGGAAGGCCCAAGTGCTTGGGACCCTGCACCTACGTGGGAGACCTGGAAGAGGCTCCTGGCTGTGGATCATCGCAGCCTCAGCCGTTGGGGCCATCTGGGGAGTGAACCAGAACATGGAAGACCTCTCTCTGCCTCTGCCTCTCTGTAACTCTGCCTTTCAAATGAACAAATAAATCTTAAAAAAAAAAAAAAGCCATAATCCCACGTGCTGTACCCAGCCACCCGAAACAGCTGAGAAAAAGCCAGAATCAATGGGCTCCCCCACCCCAGGACACAGGCACCTCCCCCACACATCTGTCCAGAGCACATCTCAAATGCCACTGCCTCTGGGAAGGCCTCCTTGGCTGTCTGCCTGGGGTTTCCCGGAGCCGCTGCCTGTTGCTGTCCCAGTGGCCTCTCCCTGGGGAGGGGACGCCCTCGCTGAAGCAGAGAACCCACTTTCTTAGTGTCTGGGCCAGGGCCCGCCTAGGGTCCATCTCAGCTGCTCCTGGCAGGGACAGATTAGCAGGCGCTGCTGGGAGCCACGACCCCACAGCCCCGGTGTCAGAATCGCATCACCGAGGGGTCCCGGCAGGTGCTCCTGAGTGGGTGGGCTAGCAGGGTCAGGGAAGGGCTTCCACCGAGGTCAGCAGGGCACAGGAGGCCGTGTGCAGGTGCTCCTGGGCCCCTGGGAAGCTTCCTGCTGGAGCAGGTGCTGTAGAGGGCAAGGCACAGCCCCAGTGTGGCTCCCAGACGTGGTCGCCGCTGTGGGTGACCTTCAGCACTGAGCCACTCACACACAGCCACCACGGAGCCCCCTGCCAGGTCGTGTGGTCGGGGAGGCAGGAGCAGGACCCTGGTGCAGGGAGAGAGAAGCGAGCAGTGGATGCGGAGGGCTTCACACCACATGGTCCCTCTGAGAGTCTCACTGCAGCCAGCAGGGCATCCTCAGATGGAAGTCACCCAGCACAGCGCCCTCTGTCGGCAAGGAGTGACAACAGCTGCTGGCGGGAACACGCAGCTGGCTGGAGCCCACGTGTGACAGCTGAGGCCCCAGACTGGGTGATGTACAGAGAAGAAATCGACTTACCGAAGGTCTGCAGGCTGGAGGTCCATCCAGGTCCTGTCAGCCGAGGGCTCTGTCTCTGCCTCGGAGCCAGAGCCTTGTGCGCTGTCTAAGCAGCGTGGAGGGACAGGAACGGGTGGACACGATCTGCAACCCTTTCTGCAAGGCTGTTAACCCATTCTTCGGGACAGAATACTGAGGAGTTCCCGCCTCCCAAAGGCCTCAGCTCCCAGCAGTGTCCACCTGCGGCTTAGGCTCCCCTGCAGGGTTTTAGGAGGAGCGCTTGTGTCCAAGCAATAGCATAACCAGGGTCTTGTTTTCAAACAATGGTTTTCAGCTGAAGCTTAACCAAGTTAATTTTTTGCTTTGAGGGGAAAAAAATCAACACATCAACTGAATCCAGAATCAAAAAAAAAAAAAAGCACCCATTGCTGGGACACAGCCCCAAGTGATTCGATATACTAACATTCTGAGGGTGGAGTGGCCCATTCTCTAGAGAAACAGCAGAGAGAGGTCACAAGATGGCCCCAATACTGTTAGTAGCAGGTCATTATTTTAACACGGTTTTTTAAACTGTGCTTGTGGAGTTCAAGAAATATGTTCCTTAAAGAGGAGGAGAGCTCAGCATAGAAACAGGCACTGGCAGAAAAAGGAGCTGCAAATAAAAATCCCGGGACTGAAAACTGTCGGAAAAATATTCATAATGGAATAGGCTTGATGACAGAGCCCAGTGAGGGTGAACTTGAAGACTGGTGACAGAAAAGAATCAAAGAAATTAAGATGGATTTATTTGACAGGCGGAGCGACAGAGAGAGGAGAGGGAGAGAGGGAGAGAGAGATCGTCCACCCACTGGTTCACTCCCCAAATGACCACAGCGGCTAGAGCTGAGCCAAGCCAAAGCCAGGAGCCAGGAGCTCCATTTGGGTGTCTCAGGTGAGTGGCAGGGGTGTGAGCACCTGGGCCGTCTTGCTCTGCCTTCCCAGGCGCATCAGCAGGGAGCCGGATCGGAAGCAGAGCATCCGGGTCTTGAACTGGCACTCCAATAGGGGATGCCAGCATTGGAAAAAACAAAACGTTCTCATGAACTGGGTTTCAAGGCCTCGGAGACAAGGTTAAACATTTTTGTATCACATCACTGGAATCTCAGGAGAGGAAAGACGAGAACAGAAAGGCTGAGTCCTCCCAAGTATGGCAAAAGGCCCCAACGTAAAGCATCCAGAAACAGCCAGACCCAAGCAGAACCAGCACCCCTGTGAGTCCTGGTGCTCCCAACCAGAGTTAAAGGGAAAAGCTCTGGCTGGCGCCATGGCTCACTAGGCTAATCCTCCGCCTTGCGGCGCCGGCACACCGGGTTCTAGTCCCGGTAGGGGAGTCGGATTCTGTCCCGGTTGCCCCTCTTACAGGCCAGCCCCTGCTATGGCCGGGGAGTGCGGTGGAGGATGGCCCAGGTGCTTGGGCCCTGCACCCCATGGAAGACCAGGAGAAGCACCTGGCTCCTGCCATTGGATCAGCGCAGCGCGCCAGCCGTGGCGGCCAAAACCTCAGGCAAAAAATAACACTGGGAGAACCCATCGTCAGCAGCTCCTGGCCACAAAGCAACGTGAGGGGAAACTGTTCGGGCTGCAGCGCCCCAGAAACGGCCTCTTTAAAATCCGGGAGACCATTCGAAGCCAACGGTGCACCACAGGGCATTCTGCATTCTACTCTAACAAAATTAGATCTTGGTGGTGGTTGGGGGGTTGTATAGCGGGCCAAGCAGTGCCAGCATCACGGCGCTGGTTAGAGCCTCGGCTGCTCCGCTTTGACTCAACTTCTTTTAATGCACCTGGGAAAGCAGCAGAGGATGACTCAAGTGCCTGGGTCCCTGCCGCCCACGTGGGAGACCCGGATGGAGTTCTGGGCTCCTGGCTTCAGCCTGGCCACGCTGGGCTACAGCAGCCATTTGGGGGCTGGACCCATGGATAGAAGATTCTCTGTCTCTCTCTCTCTCTCTCTCTCTCTCTTTATCCCTCTGTTATTCTACCTTTCAAATAAATAAAATAAATCTTTAAAAAAATTAAATATCGGGGTTGGCACTGTGGTGCAAGGGGTTAAGCCGTGAACTGCAGCAGTGACCTCCCACATGGGCGCCAATTCAAGTCCTGGCTGCTCCACTTCCAATCCAGCTCTCTGCTGTGGCCTGGGAAAGCAGTAGAAGATGGCCCAAGTCCTTGGGCCCCTGCACCCGCATGGGAGACACAGAAGAAATTCCCAATTCCTGGCTTTGGCCTGGCCCAGCTCCAGCCATTGCAGCCACTTGGGGAGTGAACCAGCAGATAAAACACCTCACTCTCTCTCTCTCTCTCTGCCTCTTTTTCTCTCTGTGTGTAACTCTTTCAAATAAATAAATAAATCTTTAAAAAAATCCATTAAAAAGATTAAATCTTAAAAACCCTTAAATGTATGAATTGCACTTGTCACTTACATAAGAGGAGTAAGCTAATGTCATTACATTATAAAAAACCTGTAAACACAAAAATACAAAAATAACAAATACCCAACCTTTGAGAATGGCGGAAAGCATGAAGGTCCCAGCAGCAGCCGGGGGCAGTAAAACAAGCACAGGCACTCTCACTTAGATAAAGCAGAATTCCTGGACAGGCAAGGGCCATTTTGTCCCGATTTAAACACTGGTCCCACCGCTGTCAGCAGGAAGGCTCAGGCTCACAATGGGAAGGAAGTGAATCATTTCGGAGGTCAGTTCTGCAACTTACCAACATGCCCACTGCCTCTTGTGTCGACTTCTAGGAATTCCTCTTCCCAAGGGCCGGCCCCTCCCACCCACACATAAATGTCCTGGATGTGGATTTCAGCCTTGTGTGTAGTGTCAGAAACTGTATCAATGAGGATCTCAATAAATCCTGCATTAGTTAGAAATCAGGTAGACGCTGTATTCTGATGTTGAGGAATATTCTGTGTCTAGAACTTCGTCCGTGAGTCTGAATGTAGGAGCGTGAGGCTATGGAGGGCACGGTGGCTCCACTCCCGGATCTGTCACTGCAACGCCGGCCCCGGCACTCGATCTGGGAGCCTGCGCTCCCTGCTGCTCCTAGGGAAAGGGGCTGCGTTTGATTTTATTCCTTTTATTATTTGATTACTCTACTCCTTCTCCTCCATTCATTGTTTATGCCTTTATTCAACCTCTTTATTTATTTATTTATTTATTTATGTCTTTGAGAGGCAGAGTTATAGACAGAGGGAGAGAGAAAGGTCTTTTATTTGCTGGTTCACTCCCCAAATGGCTGCAACGGCCAGAGTTCAGCTGATCCGAAGCCAGGAGCCAGAAGCCTCTTCTGGGTCTCCCATGAGGGTGCAGGAGCCCAAGAACTTGGGCTATATTCCACTGCTTCCCCAGGCCATAGTAGAGAGCTGGATCAGAAGTGGAGCAGCTGGGACTCGAACCAGTGCCCATATGGGATGCTGGCACCACAGGCAGAGGCCCAACTTACTATGCCACAGCGCCGACCCACAACCTCTTTTCTTTTATTTATTTATTTATTTATTTTTGACATTGACAGGCAGAGTGGACAGTGAGAGAGAGACAGAAAGAAAGGTCTTCCTTTTGCCATTGGTTCACCCTCCAATGGCCGCCGCGGCTGGCGCGCTGCGGCCAGCGCACCGCGCTGATCCAATGGCAGGAGCCAGGTGCTTTTCCTGGTCTCCCATGGGGTGCAGGGCCCAAGCACTCGGGCCATCCTCCACTGCACTCCCAGGCCATAGCAGAGAGCTGGCCTGTAAGAGGGGCAACCGGGACAGAATCCGACTCCCCTACCGGGACTAGAACCCGGTGTGCCGGCGCCGCAAGGCGGAGGATTAGCCTAGTGAGCCACGGTGCCAGCCAACCTCTTCTTAATGCTTAGCCAGATATCCTTCCTTTTCGAGACCGGGGCCAGCTGTATTCCTTGCTCATCTGGTCAGCTAGATGTGAGCCCCCAGGACATCAGCCTCCCCCCAGCCTGACCCCTCAAACATGCTCTCCCTTCCCCCTCCCACCCAAGCCCCGTTCCCCACCCTGTTGAGTTCCTTCCAGGTCCAGCACCTCCCTTGGCCCTGAGGTGGGATGGAGCCACAGCTCTGTTGCCGAGACTACACGAGGCTGTGCACCAGTGGCCCCGGGGCCCCACCCACTTTGGCCAGGAGCCCGCTTTTTCCAGGAAGGGCCCACACGTTTCAGGCTCGTGGGCCACAGTGGGTCCCACCCGTCCGACTTCACCAGTGCGGCAGATCGGCAAGTAGCGTGGCTGCCAACAGAAGTTCACGTGCGGAAGCTGGACGTGGCTTTTGAGCACGAGTTCCCAATCCTTGCACAGATGAGGGACAGGGCCCTCCAATGCCGCAGCCCTGCCCCCACGCTGAGGCGGAGACTGGTGCCCGGCACCTCCAGCCCACCTGCACTGGGATCCCACCCGAAGTCCCTTTTCCAAAGTCCTCCACACGCACCAGGTCTGCAAAGCACGGTGGCTCCCTCACATCCTGCTCACCACACTGAGCCCAGGGGCCTCCCAGCCTCCTCCTGGCCAGCAGCATCGGCCGGCCTGAGCAGGTTCAGAGGCTGTGTCGGCTCATCCTGCACTCAGCTCTGCTCCCCAGGGCTCTGAGCTGGGACCACGGCCTCCACATGGCATCCTTGGGCTTAGCTAGCGGTCTGTGGACGCTCAATATGGGAGAATCTTCGAGGCTTATGTGGGAGGCTGCAGCGTGATGGCCACGGGGTGGGCAGCCCCTTCAACTCACATACACTGACCCCACTGACATATGCACACACCCAGCGTGCAGGTCTCAGGATTGGGGGCTTTGCCTTTCCTTGGGGGAGCCCAGCAGAGCCCCGGAGACACAGCCTGCAAGAGCAGTGGCCAGGACAGCAAGCCCGCTGCTGTTGCCCTGTGGGTCAGTAAGAGGGTTTCCACAGCCACACACCTTGCACTTGAACTTGAACCTGGCTCCCCTGGAGGTCTGAAGCAAGCAGGCTGGTCTAAAGTGCCTCCATCCTTCTCTCCATGTGTCCCATCCACACCCACCACAGTGGCTCAAGGGCCAGGCTCCGGACACTGCCCCATGTCCTGGGGTGTGAGTGAGCCACCCGAGGCTGGGGCACAGCCAGGAGCGCCTGCCCCGTCCTGGCTCCCTGCAGGCAAGCACTCCCAGGCCAACACTGCTTTGTTAAAGACGAGCTTTATTGCTGGACATCTCCGTGTGTTGCACACACAGCCCCGCCCCTGCACAGAGAATTAGTCAAGAGGTGACTCGGAGAAACAGTAGACACACACAGAATAGAAAACTAGACATTTAGATTACTAGAAAGTTTAAAGTTCAGAAAAACCTCAAATGTGAAGTGCCTATTTTAGAAACACCACCACACATGCCCAGTGTAAATTTGGTCTGTGTCAGCACTCTATAAACATTGTGCGGCCGTGTGGAATTGGTCAGGCGCACAATCCGAACCCGGACGAACGCTCTCGTCTCCCTGGGCTGCAGCTGGAATTGTCAAGGCCAGCTCAAGGTAGGGAAAGCTTCCAAAATGTGTTTGCAGCCAGCCAGGCCCGCCCATCCCAACGGGGGTCCTCCAGCACCACAGCCCACCTGCCAGCAGCACCCAGGCTCCGGAACTGCCCAGCTGCCTTGTGGTGGTGGGGCACACCCACGCGTCTGGAAACCAAGCCTCTATGGCTGGAGACAGCAGAGCAAGGGCAAGGGGGGCGGGGCGGGGCATCAGAGATCCGCGCAAGTGCTCACAAGGTTTCCAAGGAAGTCTGGCAGCGAACCAGAGCACAGAAGCCTGGGTCAGACAGGGTTGGATGGTGACAGCCCACACGGCTCCCCTCTGCCCTGCCACCCCCAGCCCTCAAGCACCAGTCCTCCTGGCCCTGAACCCTCACCCCAGGTTTCTACGTGGTGCAGCCAAATGCCATTCTCCCACGAAAGCCACACACAAAAATGGGGGGGAGGGGGGACGCGAAGCCCCTCAAAAGGCACTTCGTGGGTGAGGTTTGTGATCCAAAGGAGCACGGGCAGACCTGCTGCCGCCACTAGGGGGCAGCACAGCGGCCCTCGCCATGGAGCGGCCAGGTGAGGGATGAGACAAGGAGGTGGCCAGCAGGGTACGCTGAACTCGGACGGCAGAGAAGTGGGTCGGGTCTTCCTGAGCTATAGGGAGAGGCTTTCACGAGAGCCTCTGGCTGGGCCTGGCAGTGAAACGTGGCTCTGGAGGCATCTCGGCCCGAGGGGGTGCCAGCTGGGGGCTGCTGCCTGGGCGCCCTCCCCACCCAAGCACACGTGCTCCTGCTGGAGAGTGATCTCAGGGCTTTCCAAGTTAAACGCAAGCTGTTCCACGGTTTTTTTTTTTTTTTTGGGGGGGGGGGTAGGGATGGGGATTCACACACTTATAAATCCATTGCGATCCTCACTTGGTGGTGGGGAGAAGGGACAAAACTGGTTCCTAAGGGCTGTGGGCTGGGCTGAGCCGGGAGCTTGCCCGATGGCTCCCGATGGATCCGATGTCTGTAGCTGCCTGGGGTCCCCAGTGTGAGAAGGGACGTCGGGAAATCGCGCTTGGGGGACACAGTGGACACGGGCGCGGGCTCCATGTCACCTGGGAGACAGGGAGGGGCAGTCAGCTGCCGCTGGATGGCGGACCAGAGCCTGTGACCCCAGCAGGACAGACGCCGGGGGAGGGGACAGCAGGACAAGGCCTGGTCCACGAGCCCTGGCCCAGAGCGCGGACGCTCTTCCCTCCTCCTGGCCTTCGGAAGCTTCTTGGGTTTCCTCTAACATCACACAGGGCAGGGGGTGGGGGACCCCCAGGCCCTCACCCCGCATGCTGGGAGGTGCTGCAGATGCCGGCGGCTGCCCCCTCCCACCGTGTCACCAGCCCCACAGTGTCCCGGTCTCTCCTAGGGCCGACTGCTTGGCCTGGCACCATGAGACTGGTTTTAAAACAGAATTTTAAGCCCAGTTTTCCAAGGGACAAAGGCCATTTGATGGTAATGCTTTTGGTTTTGTTGCTTCATGAAAAACAGTACGCGAGGTAATCCCTGCTGAGGGAACGGACCGAGGGTGGGGCCCAGGCCCCTAACGTTCAGTCCAGTTAAGGCGATGGGTGTGGACGGGTGGGCCTAGGGCTGGGGGGCGGTGACACCTGCCCTCATCCCAGAGGCTGCCTGGGCCCTGCCGTGACGCCACAGACTCGCCTCACATAGACACTGGGAGGCAGGTGGGCGCTAGGGGCAGCCACCACGCACAGCCCAGGCTGGACACGTGCAGTGTGGCCAGCACCTCCTGGGGACGTGTCCGTGAGGGAGCGCTTTCTCAACACTCACTTCTCTTCCAATTAACTTCCTGCCCTTCCACTTAGATCTCAGTGTTGACTGAAACAAATGAAACGTACAAGGGCAGGCTTGGGAGAGGAGGACCCCTCGTCAGAGAGCAGGCTCAGAACCACAGGGCTTACTGCTCAGCACGCAGGGCCCCTGGGGACAGCCTGACCCGTGTGTCCTGCCGTGAAGCAACGCGTGTCTGTCTCTCTCGGGGACTCGGAGCAGGTGCCCCACGTCTTAGCGTGTGTAAGGCAAAAAGGGTTGCGGGTCTCCGAGGACGTGAATTGAACACAAGGGGAGCACAGGGAAGGTTTCTAAATGCGCTCTTTTACGTGTTGATCCCGCTGGACACGTGTATCACAAAATAAAGATTCTCTTTTGTAAAGTGCTGTCTGCTTAGCACACCACGCCCCACCAGGCACAGAGCACCCAGCGGGAGCTTGCTTCTAGCGGGGCTGTGCCTCCCCCCACCCCCGGCTCTCCTCTGGGAGCAGGGCCCTCCTTCCAAGGTTCAGCACATCCAATGCCAGAAGGGCCGGCTATGCCTGGGGACTGGCACGGTGCCCTGGCTCTGCCGTCGGGGTTGCCATGTGCCCCCCTCACTCTGCTCCGGACCCCACTGAACTCAGCCAGGTCCCCAGGTCCCAGGACGGCTACATGGGGTCTTGAGCTTCCCTTCCCACAGAGCAGCCCAGCAGAGGGGACCCAGCCGGGCCCACAGGAGGGCTCTCCCAGGACGGTCATCGAGGAGGGTTCCGAAAGAGAAGCCACTGGAAAGGGCCACCTGCCCAGCAGTCTATGCTATTACAGGACATAGGAAAGGTACACATTGGCAGTAAACAATCTCCTTCCGCTCTTCGGGGGACGCCCAGGGACGCCCCCCTCGGCCACAGTCAGACGTGAATGACTTCTGCTCCAGTGTCTTCGGGCTCTGTGCAACAAGAAGAGTTTGTGTCAGAGTGACAGGTTCCTCGTCCATCTTTCTGGTCAAAACTGGGCTCTGTTAGTGCAGGTTTTTCAAACATACTCTTTTTGCTTGTTTCTGGGCAGTTCTGAACATAAATCACCCTGTTGTAAGCCTTGAGTCTCTTCCACAATTGCACGTACACCTTGCACTGAACGTACATAAAAAGAAGTCCCCCGGTGAAGCCGATGGCCACGACCACCAATTTAGTCCAAAAGGGCCACTCGAGGATTCCTGCAAGGGAAAAACACAGGCAGTGGGTCTGACACCCGCGGCTCCCAACCCCCCGGGGGCGGGGCTCTGCGCTGGGCTCACCTGTGACCTGGCCCTGCTTGATCTCCTCGGTGGTGCGGTCAATGAGGACGTACAAGGACCAGACCACACAGGTGATGGCGATGACGTGGAACGTCACCGAGCACATGATCTTCCTGCGCTCGCTGGGCGTCATCTGCAGCTTCTCCCACTGCAAAGCCAGGGCGCAGCAAACAGGGGCTGAGAGCTGCGGGCGGGCGGGGAAGACCTGCGCCCCCGCCCCCACCGCCCAAGCCTGGATGACTCCCCCGGAGACGCAAGGCCCTTCCCAACCAGGTACCAGGTGCAGCCCACTTGCTATGCAATGGGAGGAGGCTGGGACTGAGATGGGCTGAAGTATCACGGGCACCCTCTGTCGGCTTACTCCCGCAGGCACACATCCAATGGCCTGCCACAGGAGTCCTGAGGGCGTGTTGGCCCGAGACCCACGTGGAGCTTTGCGGGCCACGCTGTCTTGCTGGCCAGAGGAAGAGGGGTGATGACGCCACAACATGCCAGCAGATGGCCGCACTGCGGCGTGAAGGGGACTGGGAGAAGGCGCTCACTCTTTGGTCCTCTGCTACTGTGCAGGCTGCTTGAAATCGGTGCTAAGAGCTCCTGGTACAAGCAGACCCTGCCAGTCCCGACCCCTCAAGGAGCTCACTAATTTGCTCCAAGAAGGATGACTTTTCTCATGTACTGGTTTCTCAGTCAGAGGTGGAGAGAAAGAACAGGGCGTGAGGGCCAGTAGCTGCTTTCCCATGCCAGTCACGGCTGGGACCGGAGCCTCACGGGTCATCCAAATGACCCAGGGGCCCCCGGGCTCCCTGAGGAGCCGCCGGCAGTGCCCCAGGAAGCATGAGGCACCTTGTGAGGCAAAGCACCTTTTAAGAAGCCTGCACCTGCCTTCTCTCACAAGCAACTGCCTTCTGCTGGGGTTTGGTCATGGGCCAGCTCTGGGGCTTCCCGCCTGCAGTGCGGTCCTGGCTCCCAGACCCCGGCCATTTCCCAGGGCACCTGCGGCTCCCCCTCCCCCATTACGCTCCAAGCTCTCACCTTCTCCTTGCTGCATGCTCTGTACACACCAGGTGGATCTCTAATCCCTTTCCCTTTGCCTGCCAATCCCACTGCTCCTTCCAGAAGGGCTCTGAAACCCACACTTCCCACGGGGCCACCGCCCCTGCATCCTGCATTGAGCCAGCCTGGGGGAGGCCTGCAAGGGGCATTTCCTTCTCTCTGTGCCGACACACTCAGGCCCTGGCATTTAAGTGTACTACGATTCTGCCGCGATGGTCCTTGCGATGTGTACGCCGTGGTTTGAGGCAGGGAAAGTTTTTATCTTTCCGAACAAAGCCTTTCCATGCTGGGCAGCTGCAGGGGAGTACAAGGCACTCCTCGCAGCAAGGAGCAGCGGCCTTTCCCCACCCACGTCCCCAGTCAGCACCCAGCACGGGTGCAGACAAGTCAACAGCCTGTGCCGGGGACGGTCTCTCACGCTAACGCGTGGTCCCCTCCAGGAGGCAAGACGCGGCCCATCACTGGGGATGAACACCAACCCAGAGGTCAGAAGCCAGTCAGGGGGCGGGGCGGGGGCGGAAGACTGACAGACCAGCAACGGGTCTGGGGTTGAAGGAAAAAGAAACGTTAGGACCCCATGGTCAAGAGGGGCGGGGCCTGCAATCCCAAAAAACCACGCAGGCCCTCAGGAGCCCCGGCCAAGCCCCTGCCTTCCCCGGCCACTCCTCGCGCACCTTCCGCAGAGGCTTCAGCTTGGTCTCCATGATGAACTCGTACTTGCAGAGCTCGCAGCAGCGCGTGTCCGAGCTCTTGATCCACTGCTGCAGGCAGGCCTGATGCACGAAGTGGAGGCTCCCCGTGCAGCGGCAGGGGGTGATCAGCGGGCTCTCGCCATCGCCTTCACAGTGGCAGATCCTGCAGCAGATGGAAGGCCGGTCACTGCGAGGACGGTCTGCGCGCTGGGGATGGCGACATGCCGCCCACAGAACGCTGTCCAACACAGACCTCGCAGAGGTGACCACACACACACACACACACACACACACAGATGCAGACAGCCGCTATGGCTGCTACAGCCACTGCGCACCCGCCTCCCGCAGCAGTGTGCCACAGAGGGCAAGCGACCCAAGAAGCAACAGTGTGGTCACATCTCGGCTGACATGAACTGCACTCGGAAGCAACGAGCAGCCATCTCCCCGAACACAAGATGCGAAGACAGCCTGGAGAAATTTCTATGCCAAATGAAACCAACATGCGGCCTTGCAGATGCACCACAGTGACTTACAATGAAGGTGAGCTTGCTTTTCAGTGCTCCTCACTGACTTCACCATCACACACCACAAATCACACACTTCCTTCCCTCTCAGCGAATGAGCAGAGACCACAGAACCGCACCTGGACCTTAAATCTCACCATGAGAAGAGGCTGCAATTTCGTTTTTGTTTTTGTTTTTTGTGTTTTCTTTTTTCCCTAGGACCACTCAGAGCAGTCAGTGGGAATTAATTCAAAACATTCATTATTTCCAAGGTAGCAGGATGCGGCCACTAACCCCCAAGGAACTGAACAGCCTTTGAGAAAGAGAGAGGGGTCTTTTCCACTTGCCAGACACCTGTTCTTAAAGGAGCCAGGCCCTGGCCAGAGAGGCCCGCAGGCCGTTTGTTTCAGAAACTGGGCACCGGCTCCCGACGGTGCACACCTGGGAGGCAGCAGTGATGGCTCAAGCAACTGGGTTCCTGCCGCCCACACGGGAGCCCTGGGTTGGTGCCGCTGGCTGCTGGCTCTGGCGCTGGCCCTACCCCAGCCGCTCTGGACGTTTGGGGAGTGACCTAGTGGGCGGGACCTCTCGCTCTTTCTCTCTGCGCCTCTCAACTGCATATATAAAAATTTGTTTAGAAAGTGGGAAGTGAAGTTAAGGCCTAGACAAGGTGGCTGCCTCTGGGCGGGTGGGGAGGAGCGAGCTGCTCCTGCGTCCACGGGGGTGGTGGGGGCAGGGGGATGAAGGCGGGGAGGGGTGTTCTGCACCACCAGCAGGAAGGCTGCAGAGACTATTCCTTTCTTCCAACGTCTTTACGCAGAGTCTATGGATCTCTACTTGAGAAGTGTCAGCTTGGCCTTTAATATGTGGAGCTTTGTCTTTCATCATCTGCGAGACTAGCAGGAAAATGAGCTTTCAAATGACAGCGATACTCCGTTCTCGGCCATCGCTTCACTTTCCTGAAACTGCACATATTAAAGCAAGAGGAGGCTACGGAGCCGGGACGCAGGCACAGGCACAGCCAGAACGGTGGCTCCTGGCAAACCAACCTGCAGGCATCCCCAGACGTGGACACGGGAGACGTGGGGGGGCGCTTCTCAGAGAGGGGAGAAGGACAGTCCAGGTCACTGTCCTTTTCCACGGAGCACAGGGGCGCCCGCGGGGCACCGCCCCTCAGCTTGGCCGACGCGCTGTCCTCAAAGACGTCATCGTCCCCCATTTCGTCGGAGCAGAAGCCCGCGCTCCCGGCCAGCCCGCTGGAGGACTTGGTAGCGCGGGGCTGGGCCACGCCACTCTCCAGCTCCTGGAACCTGTGCAGGCTGCTGGCGCTGGAGCCACGGGACAGCGACAGCAGGTAGCGGAGCAGCCGGCGGCTGCGGGACGCGGCCTGGCCATCGGCCTGCAGCTCCAGGAGCGGGGCGCGCATGCCCCCCTTGCCGGCGTCCCCCTCGGAGGCGGAGAGGGACGAAAGGCGAGAGCGCCTGGAGGTGCCACGAGGCCTGCGGCTGGGCGCTCGCTTGTCCTTGAGGTGGAACCTGCTCACCCGGAGACAGGGGTCTTGAGGGAGCGGCAGCTTGCCTTCGGAGCATGTCCTCTCCACGTAGCCAAAGCTCCCCAGCGCGTCCTGGGCCTTCTCCCCGACATCGTTCAGGGACTTGGAGAACTTCAGGGCTCGTCTGGCTCTGCTGTTCTTAGCAGGCTTCAAGGCCTGGGCCCATTCCGAACCAAAGGGACTTCGCTTCGGCGCCTGTCCTGCGTCTTTACAGATAACTGTCACAGTGAGCCCTTGGGTGAGAGAACTCTGGCATGGAGGAGCTTTCAAGACAACAGCAGACTGCACGGGACTGTGGTGACAACACTCAGAAAACACTGCACTGGAACTGCATGCAGAACAGTGGGACAAAAGCACAGAAAGGAAAAACAATTTTAAAAGAGAACAGGCATCAAAGTGAAGGAATGAGACTTGTGCAGCGACTTGGCGAGCAAGCAGCACGTGAAACTGGGCCGACTGTTTAGACCAAACAAGGGGGTGGGGGGAGGGCTCGAGGCCCTAGCAACACGGGTGCTGTCCGCGGGACACAGCGGCACCTGAAGTGGAGTGTTACCTGCAGATGTCCTGGGTGGATGGTGTGACAGAGGTGCGAGAGAAGGCGGAGACCGGAGCCGAGGCCGAGGGAGGACTCACAGCCTGCAACGACACACCTCCCATCAGTTCCAGGGGACAGAGGGGAGGCAGACACACGGCAGCGGGTGCCGAACCTGCCAAGAGCTGCCTTCCCACAGGCGTTAAACATGTGCAAGCCTGGCCGAGACAAACCCAACAGCACTTTTTTTTAAATCTGTGGATAAAACTGGCCAAGAAACACCTGAAACTACGAGATACCATTACCAGTGTCTGGCATGGCCAACAGCCCACGATTTCGCAGGCATCTAAAATTCACTTCGTTCATGCCTGAGTCAGGAAACCAGGTATTATCAGATGCTGTGCAAATGCAGGAGGCAGAGGAGGCCCACAGCTTCCCCCATGGCGCCCTCTCCCGGCGGCAGACTGGAACGCACTCTCTTCCCACACAACCACACCCACGATGCCCCCATTCTGGTCTACAAAACCTCACTGTTCTGTCACAGCTCTTGGTACAAAATGGAAACTACCTGACCCCAAGGCCCCCCAACCTACAGCTCAACCCAAGGCTGAGCAGAGGGCTGAGCGCACAATGCTCCTAGCAGGTCTAAACGTGGAACTGTGAACTAGAAAAAATAATCCAGGCCGGCGCCACGGCTCACTAGGCTAATCCTCCGCCTTGCGGCGCCAGCACACCGGGTTCTAGTCCCGGTCGAGGCGCCGGATTCTGTCCCGGTTGCCCCTCTTCCAGGCCAGCTCTCTGCTGTGGCCAGGGAGTACAGTGGAGGATGGCCCAGGTGCTTGGGCCCTGCACCCCCTGGGAGACCAGGAAAAGCACCTGGCTCCTGGCTCCTGCCATCGGATCAGCACGGTGCGCCGGCCGCAGCGCGCCGGCCACGGCGGCCATTGGAGGGTGAACCAACGGCAAAAGAAAGACCTTTCTCTCTCTCTCACTGTCCACTCTGCCTGTCAAAAAAAAAAAAAAAAAAAAAAAAAAAAAAAAAAGAAAAAGAAAGAAAGAAAAGAAAAAATAATCCGGAGCATTTCAGTTTGGAAGGCCATGCAGGGAGGTTACAGGGCAGAACAGAATCTCTGAACAGTGGTCAAACTCGGTGAAAAGACCTAAGAGTGAGAGGAGGCATCGCAGTGGGTAGAGCAGTAGACAGGGAGAAACTGGGGCAGGGAGACAGCAGTGCAACTCAGGACACAACTGCACTACTCACAGCCAGCAGGCTCCAACGCTGGCCCACACTGGGCCTGCATGGACCATGCACACACACACACACATCTCCCCGCCAGCCCCTGTAGGGCCTGCATGGACCATGCACACACACACACATCTCCCCGCCAGCCCCTGTGGGGCCTGCATGGACCATGCACACACACACACATCTCCCCACCAGCCCCTGTGGGGCCTGCATGGACCATGCACACACACACACGTCTCCCCGCCAGCCCCTGTGGGGCCTGCATGGACCATGCACACACACACACGTCTCCCCGCCAGCCCCTGTGGGGCCTGCATGGCCATGCACACACACACACCCCTCCCCACCAGCCCCTGTGGGGCCTGCATGGACCATGCACACACACACGTCTCCCTGCCAGCCCCTGTGGGGCCTGCATGGACCATGCACACACACACACATCTCCCCGCCAGCCCCTGTGGGGCCTGCACGGCCATGCACACACACACACACATCTCCCCACCAGCCCCTGTGGGGCCTGCATGGACCATGCACACACACACACATCTCCCCACCAGCCCCTGTGGGGCCTGCATGGACCATGCACACACACACACCCCTCCCCGCCAGCCCCTGTGGGGCCTGCATGGCCATGCACACACACACACCCCTCCCCACCAGCCCCTGTGGGGCCTGCATGGACCATGCACACACACACACGTCTCCCCGCCAGCCCCTGTGGGGCCTGCACGGCCATGCACACACACACACACATCTCCCCACCAGCCCCTGTGGGGCCTGCATGGACCATGCACACACACACACATCTCCCCACCAGCCCCTGTGGGGCCTGCATGGACCATGCACACACACACACCCCTCCCCGCCAGCCCCTGTGGGGCCTGCATGGCCATGCACACACACACACCCCTCCCCACCAGCCCCTGTGGGGCCTGCATGGACCATGCACACACACACACGTCTCCCTGCCAGCCCCTGTGGGGCCTGCATGGACCATGCACACACACACACGTCTCCCCGCCAGCCCCTGTGGGGCCTGCACGGCCATGCACACACACACACACATCTCCCCACCAGCCCCTGTGGGGCCTGCATGGACCATGCACACACACACACATCTCCCCACCAGCCCCTGTGGGGCCTGCATGGACCATGCACACACACACACCCCTCCCCGCCAGCCCCTGTGGGGCCTGCATGGCCATGCACACACACACACCCCTCCCCACCAGCCCCTGTGGGGCCTGCATGGACCATGCACACACACACACGTCTCCCTGCCAGCCCCTGTGGGGCCTGCATGGACCATGCACACACACACACGTCTCCCTGCCAGCTCCTGTGGGGCTGCATGGCCATGCACACACACACACATCTCTCCCCAGCCTGTGTGGGACCTGCATGGCCATGCACACACACAACACCTCCCCACCAGCACACACACACCCCTACTCCTTCCTCCTCAGGATCATTAGCCAGAGTAAGCTACTGCTCTGTGTGCACTCCCAACAACCTCAGGCAAACTGCACCCAGTATGTTGCCACAAGCAGGCCCAAGCCACCGCCCGCCTCCCCCAGGCCCAGCTCAAGTGGCCCCTGGCCTTACTCCTTGATGTCAGGGAGCTCCACACTGGCCCACAATTCCCTGCTGAGACCTAAAGCCTACTTATTTTTTATGATATATTTATTTGCTTGAAAAGTAGGGTGAAGGTGGTGGAGCGGGGACAGAGCGTCCATCTACTGGTTCACCCCCCAAATAGCCACAGCAGTCGAGTTGGTCCAAGCCAAAGCCAGGATCCAGGAATCTGGGTCTCCCATGAGGGCGGCAGGGGCCCAAGCACTTAGGCTATCTTCTGCTGCCTTCCCAAGCACATTAACCAGAAGCCAGACAGGGAACGGAGGAGCGAGAACTAGACTGGGTGCTGAGATACAGGACACTGGTGACACAGTGGTGGCTGTAACCCACTGCGCCGCAGCACCGGCCCTGCCCTCATTCTTTCTCAGTTCCACTACCGGGCATACTCTCACCCTGGCACTTGACCCACGGGGCCTGTGACACTGGTCAGCCACCACCAGACGGGCATGGCCAGAGCCTGGAACTGCTGCCCCCACAGCAGACACACCGGCCCGGAGAGCCAGGAGGGCCACAGTCTTCCTCGCGCAGCTGTACAGAGGCCAGATACCATCTTAAAGGCCACTCAGCCTCAGTGAACCTCGTCCAGGAAGTCGCTGTGGGATACGCTGAAACCACGCAGGGCCACCCCACTAGTAGCAGCCTGCTTCTGAGTCATCGAACACCCAGTTATTTTCCAATGGAAGGCACATATGGAATTGGGTAGGTTTTCCTTAAGAACCTGAAGTTTAATTTATTTGAAGACATAAAAAAATGACATCCCTCAAATACTGCCCCCAGCCGCCACCGCCCCATTACTCCTGGTCAGGATGCTTCCTGAAATACAGGGAGGACGTCTCAGGACCAGGAAGGGCCACGTGCTGTGACCGCCCTAGTGGCCTCCAGGCCCCACCGCTCCAGCCACCCTCTCCTCCAGCATCCTCTGCCCAGGGAAGCCGTCGAGGTTCCTCCTCCTGGGAGCTCCTCCGCCCCCTAGGTGAGCACAGGGGGCCTTCTGGTCCCAGGGGCCTCCCTGTGAAGCACCGGGGAAACAGACCTGAGTCCCCCCGCTCCTACAAGCTTTCTGACTGCCAACATTTGCTACTAAGGCCACTCTGAAGCTGACAGCCTTCGGCAAGCTCCTGTTCTCCTCTCACTCACGAGGGTGACCCGCACTCTTCAGCTTCTACGGGCAAGGCCAAACACACTGTGAAGTCACAGGCTGGCCATGGTGCCCTGCGGGGTGGTGACGGTCGTCCCCTCCCCGCCTCTGCTGGACTTGGAGGAAGGGACAGGCAGCTGCAATCCCGCCCTTGCCACTGTAGTCACCAGGGCTGACAGATGGAAGGGTGCCCCTCCCTGCAGGACAGAAGACAGGGCACTTTCCAGGGACCTCCTCCCACGCGGACCTAGAAAGCCCAGGCCCTTCCTGTAACCAGGCGTGCTTCCCTGTGGCAGGGTGCAGGAGTCCCTTCTGGGGAGTGACGCCCAGCCAGGGTCAACGTCCTGGGAGAAGCTAGGTCTCGCGCTGCAAGCTGAAGAGAAAGGAACTCTTGTTCCCCTTCTGACCCTGGGCACTGCTCACACCCTGCACACCTGTGATGGGATGAGGGGCAGCCCCTAGAGGGAGGCGGGAAGACCTCATAGCTGACAAAGCCTGCATGGAGGGAGTAACTGACCACGCCTGCATGCGGTAATCTGTGTCCACGTTGCCACGTATTGTCGTGTCAGCTGCACCTCAGAGAACTCAGATGTGGCTGCACTGGCAGGAATGCCAACACTGGTGAGACAGCGGCAGGGGCAGTGGCACCGCACAGCGTGAGGGTCTGCACTGCGCCCTTTACTCGGGACAGGAACAGTCTGCGCATCCCCCACCTCTGCCCATGCCCTGGCTGCACGCTCCCCGGTCTCATCACACTCTGCAGGGTGCTCCTGCCCAAGGATGTCCGAGCTCAGCCAGCCTCCCAGACAGAAATGCTCTTGTTACTAAAGCTTCAACAAACGCTGACTCCTCCTCCAGGAACGGCACGAACACCAGTGACATCCTACAGCTCCCACAAGAGGCTCCTGTCACCTGCTCCGCAGCCCAAGTCTTCAAGTCCGGGACCCACCCAGGCACCAAAGCGTAACCTGCTGCAGGTTTCAAACAGAGCGAAGTCTATTAGCTAACGGACAAGGATCTGAGGGGCTGACCTGATCAACGAGTGAAGGGAGCCTCAGCCTTGAGCATGGAGGAAGTCGGGACAAGTGAGGGCCAGCAGCTGGGGCAGGCGGGCTGGGTGCAGGGCCCAGTGGGGCAGCCTGAGCCCCGGAGTCCGTGCCCCACTGTACTGACTGCCCAACCCACCTACGCGCTCCTCTCCACGGGGCCAGGCCACAGGAGAGCCAGCAGGTCCTGATGGCAGCTACAGCCCGACACATCCAGGAAACTTGGCCTGTACCGTGCCTCCCAAATGCTCTGTGGTTCTAAGAGCCTTTCCCACCACGGGAAGGAATGCAACAGCAACCTCACTACACAACAATGCTGCTAGAAATCCCCTCTCTGAGAGTGTCGGAACCAGCTGTGCCAGGACCAACCCCTGGATCCCGTCAGAGCCTGAGCCCCAGTCATCTCTGCTGCCCAGGAAGGACAGGCACTTTCACACAAGCGGTTTTCCTGGATGCAAGCCTGTTGGTTGGTGGCTGCCCCTGTTGTAAACCATTTTAACAAGCCTGCCAAGAACACACGGAGTGAAGAAAAGCCCCACGCCCCTGAGAGAAACCGCTCCCTCCTGTCTTGGACTGCAGGGGCAGGGCTGGCAGGCTTGCTCGGCACAGGACACCTTCCACGTCACTCCTTCCCCAGCCCCGCTCCCCTCTCCACGGCAAATCCCCAGTGGGCCTTCCCTGCATTCACGAGCAGCACAGCCACTTGAGCACCTGGGTCTCGGGCCCCTGGCAAACGCACGACAAGGAGCAGCGCAGCTGACTTCGTTTGTCCTTAAGCCGGGAGGGCCTGGTTTTACAGGGTGAGAGGCAGGCAGGGCTCAGGTTTACAACTGACCTCAATACGTAGTCCATCAGATCAGTGAGCTCACAACGGGCGGGAAAGGGTGTTCAGGCTGCTCTTAAGAGGGGAAGGTGCTCGACCTCTCTCACACTAATGAGATGCCATCAGCTACGGAGCGTCCCTGACCCCCGTTCTTCTCCTGCCTTACCTGTAAGAATGGAGCTAATCGTGGTTTTCTGTTTCTCTGTTTAAGCTCCTGCTTCCTCGGGAGAGCTGCCTAAGCCATGACAGCACTATGCTGACCTGTCTCCAGGCCCTTGTGATCCACACGGCATCGCCACCATGTCTGTACACGAGCTGCCCACGTGCCCCTGACTCCGACTCCTGGGAGCCGTCCATTGGCGTGCTCCTCCTGACGCCTTCCCTGGCCGCCTGCTGGCAAACCTTCTCCCGGCCTGAGACCGTGGCATTGGCATCAGTGTCGGCCTTCCCACGGGCACGGGGAGACAGCCTCTCCCCTGTCAGTCCTTTCAGGAATTCCGTCCATGCACACTTCCGTGAAGAGACCTGTGCAGCCCTGTCTGTGACTGCGAAGGGCTGGCATCAGCCTAAATGCCCATGAGCTTGGAGCAGATGGAGGTCACATGGCCACTTCTGCAGAGAGGAATCCCAGTGTTCATCAGGAAGCAGGGACAGGCTCGGGACGTCCAGTAACAGACACACAAAATGCAAATCATCAGCGAGAAGCACCCTTGCTGAGGGAGGCAGGTCCAGTTGTGGCCTGAAAAGATTCTCAGCCCAGGGTCCCTCTCCTTCCTGGGGGCCCTGGGGAAGAACGCGCCTGCCCAGTCAGGCTGTGAGAGCCCTTGCACCCCACCTTGGGCTGACTGCTTGCTGGCTGCCCCACAGGGGCCCCGGCTACCCCGAAGCCCACTTGTGAGATCAATCTTCCAACTGCTCCTTCTGCCTCCAACCAGGGAAAATTCTCTGCTTTTTAGTACTCGTGGGATTCCATAGGATTCCCAAGATTATCTATTTCAATGTCAACTGTGCCAGACAAGAAAACATGGTCACGGGAGCATTGCCCTCACTGGGCACCAGTAGGAGGCCACACTAGAAATCCTACTAACCAGGCCACCCTTCACCTGCGCTTCCTGCTACTCAAAGGTATTGGAGCCGAGAGATGGGGGGTTCTGCTCCTACCTGCCAGCTCAGCAGGCCCCACCCCACAGGAACTGAGGCATCTCACTAGGGGCCTGGATCCTGACTGTACAGACCCAGACTGCGTTCCTGCAAACCCTTCCTAGCACAGAAGTCATGCTGTCAAAGCCAATGGTTCATTACCAGACGCTGACTTCTATAAATAAACACCCTGCTGTAACTCCACTTCAAAAATGAACTACAATTACAGAGGAGAGGCCTCCGGTGGCTGCCCAGGTAAATACATGGTGCCATGGATGAAGGGCTGTGCCAAGAGCCAGCTTTCCCAAAGGCAATTAATTAAAACTGACCCGTGTAAAGAAAACACACACAATCCAGGCTTCACGGGAGAGGACGAAGGACAACAGCTACCGCATGCCAAAATGATTGCCACTATCCGTGACTCTCATTGGCATGGCCCGGCCAGCAGCGCCGACACCGACTTCTCCTCCTCGGGGCCCCCGCAGAGTTAGAGGCTCGGCCCCAGCACAATGGGGCGCCTGTCCATCACAGCACTGCTGCAGGGAGGGAGTGGCTGCAGGCCCCTGCTCAGGGCTTCTCCGACAAAGCAGTCTCCATGCTGCAGTTGGGAGCCGGCAAACAGCACTTGACTACAATTAACTACGCTGCAAGCAACCATTGCTGAGCAGAGCTGGCTTCACAGCCCCAGGAAGTACAGGCACAGAAAGGTTCAAAGCCACTAGGAGCAACAGGGTGGAAGGGTTGTCTGTCGGGCATTGACCAATCACTATGGTTTCACTATGGTAACTTCCTTCAGATGGTCAGTTTTTCAAAAATAATCAAAATACACCGTCACTGCTGAGAATGCTCCTTTAAGAGAATCTTAGGGTGGTGGCAAAAGCACCGGCTTTGGACTCCAAAGTCCTCTGTGTCCTGGGGCCCCTCCCCCGTGCACACCCCCGAGCAGGAGTTTAATGATTTAACAATCAGGTTAGCAATCCACAGGGCTGTGGGACAAGATCTCGCCACTGTGCGGAGATGACTTGGATGACCCCCTACAGAGCAACCTGGGGTCCCACGGACATCTCCACCGCCCACTTGCCTGGGAGGAAGACAGCTCCTGCCCCGGCGACTCTGAGGTGCACAGAGCTGCACAGGGCGAACCCAGGGCCTAGAAGCATGTGCCTGATGGGAATCTGGAGGCGGGGAAGGTGACCTTCACCTTCAAATGAGTTAGAAGGTAACAAGGGAGCAGGTTCAGAGACCTGCCTAAAACCCCTTCAGCCTGCCCACTCCCACCACAACCCTGGCCTCTCTAGTGTTTGTCCAGGGCCCCGTGGCCTTGCTGGGACCCAGGCTCCCGCCCACCCAGCCCAACTGACGCTCAGAAGCTCTGCTCCCCGTGTCCGGCGTCCTGTGTGTTTCTCTGGCAGCATCGATCAAGGCACGTGAGACAATGCTTCTGGAACAGGACATTCACAAGGAAGCTGCTCTGTCTGGCAGGCACACACATGCAGGCATTCGAGGAGCACCTGCTGAATGACCGGAGTAACTACACCCTGGTGAGAGCAGTGTGCCTACGTGGGGTCCACACGCATATGAGATTACTGAGGGCCCCTCGAGCTGCCACCTCTGGAGCTTTACAACATTGGCACATTTGCAAACACAGCAACGGAGCCGCCTCAGCCTCTGGGAACTCCACCCTGTCCTAGTGAGAGGCTGTGGGGCAAACAGCAGCAAGGGAAGCCGCAGGAAACTAGGAAATGCACCAGACTTGCTCCCCTGCCCCACCTCCAGCGGCCCTGCACCGAATTCCGAAAGTTACGGACCCAAATCCCACTGTCCCCACGCAGCAGAAGAAAATACACAAATACCCAGCTGCCCAGCTTGCCAGAGGACAGCCACACAGCAAACCTTGCCCTCTGCACCACTCTGTCCCAACTGGGCGGGGGGAGAGTGGGCTCGGTGCTCAGGATGAAACCTGAGCTGTCACCATCCCCTCTGGCTCCTGAAAGGAAGAAGCAGACGCTGCACTGGACAACCTCATGCGGTCTGTCCCCTCTGGGCAGATGCGGGTCAGCGAGTCGCCATCCGCAGGCTGACCTGGGTCGGCGAGCTGTACCTCGCTCCTGTCGGAGGGCTACAACAGCCAGTACAAGATCTGGGAAGCCTAGAGGAGCCGATGCTCGGTCCCGCCAGCCAAGTGCGCAGCAGTGACTCTGAGTGCTCAGTAGCATGCCCAGTCTGACTGCCCCCCCAAGAACACTTCACTAACCAGACGTGCACCATGCTCACCGCACCCGTACAAACCTGGGCAGAGTTCTGAATACCTACTGCAGGGGGGCAGCTTCCAGTGGCAGCTGGAACCTGAATCCGGTGCAGGGCACCCCTACTCCCGGCTCCCAGGGCATTCGCCCTCAGACAACTGCTCCCCATCATGAGCTGGCTCAAGAAACCGTGTCACCTGGACCAGGTCCAATTCCCACGGCTGAATGGGAACACTTCCCCAGGGTACAATAACATCATGTCTGGGTGTTGCCCTCTGTGCCCTCAAGACGTGCCAGAGACTCCAGAAAGACCAGCTTCTGCCATCAGCCTGCCCTGGGACGCTTCCTGGTGTCTGGGGAAGTCCTAGCCAGGAGCAGGCGAGCAGCCCCGCAGTAAGACACGGCGTCCCTCACTGGGTGCCGGGTTCAGTACCCAGCACTGTAGCTCCTGACTCCAGCTTCCTGCTACATGGACGCTGGAAGGCAATGGTGATGGCATAAGTACTTGGGTTCCTGCCACCCATGCCGAAGATCAGGATGCGGTTTTTTGACTCCAGCCCCAGCCAGGGGTCATTGTGGCCCTTTGGGGACTGAATCATTGGATGGCAGTGCTTTCTCTCTGTCTCGCAAATAAAGAATAAATGAATGAATAAAGCTAATTCCAGTTGGACAGGGTGGGCTTGAATTCCAGTTTGTCTCTAGAAGGTTTTAGGCCAAAGTCCTCACTAAACAATCAGAGGCAACACAGCCTCAAGGGTTACAGGCACCTGCAGACGTCACTACAGTGATGGAGGCTGCTTTTCTCTGACAGCCTAAAGCCCGTGACAACCATTTCTCCACTGCCGCGCAGCTCCACCCTAGCTGGCTCCTTCCCACCTGTAACAGCCTGCTCTAAGTGCTCCCTCCTCCACCTTCCCTTCCCTGAGTAGCCTTCTACCCGGGACCCCTCCTCATTCCCCATCTCAGCCCCTGCTGATCCCCTCCCAGGCATTCTCTCCATGCAAGCCACCATATGGAGAGGGGCTTGCTTCCTTCTGTTTTGTTTGGTTCAGCATTCAAAGGCCAACATCTGGCACGCAGTCAGGTGCTGGACAGGAACTGTCTGTGTCATCCTCGCAAATGTCTCCCTGTCTTGGGGTTACAGACGACGACTCCTCTCACCTGCAGGCAGGGGCAGTGGTACCAGGGCACAGTGCTGGCAGACAGGAGGTCACCCCACCTCTCCTGGGTCCACCCTGAGGCTCTGCTCGGTGCCTTGCTGCACACCCCTCCCCAGCCCATACTCCATGGCTCCCCAGCACCCACAGTGATGGTCCCTTGGTAGGAAGAACTCCCAGCAGAGCTGGGAAGTGGGCTTGCCCAGCCTTCACCCCTCCCTCCTCACCACAGCACAGCCTCCTAAGTGCACCCAAATTGACCTAGCTGTCTCATAAAAGCAGCAGTAGGACCAGGGTGTGACACAAGGAGCTTAAGTACTATACCAAAGAGTATATATAGTTTTAAGTGGGTACGTTCTAATTTCATGTTCTAAAACTGACCAAACACATGATTTCAGATACTATGCAATGATCACGTTTTGTGTTGGTGCCTCAGAGAACAATTACACACATAGAGGCACAGGAAATGTGTGGGGTGAGGGTGGGAGGGGTGGGGGGCCTGGGACCGTGGCTCCAGGACGCCCTGCTGGCCTCTGATTAGGGACTCAGCCAAGCGACGCCACAGTGGCTGCATTCCACGCCCACCATTCCCAAGCTCACACGGCCTCTCCAGGTACTTGGTCAACAAAACAGGGCTTCTCTCAGGGCAACTCTGCTCCTTCCAAACACAAGAGGTTCTAAACAGTGCTGCGATACTATCATGAACCGAGGGATGCTGCCCCCACGAGTGGGAGTGGTGTGACTCACATCCCAGGAGGTGCGGAGGGAGCCCATCTCTAAGGAAGCAAAGAGCTTGGAAGAAAGCAGAGTGAGGAATGAGTCACCCATGCCAACGGGGATGGGTGGTCTCCGCCCGAGAGGCAATGGCTGTGCACAGCAAGCAGGCCGGAAGGAGGTTGATGGTGACAACCAAGAGACACTGCACTGGACAGGCTCCATGCGGCCAGGGTTGCATTTCATTCTAAATGCAACGATAAGCACTCAAGTCTTGAATGGAGAGCACTGGGACTCCACGTAGTGGGGTGATGTGGGCTGGAGGGTGGGGGGCAGATCACAGGCAGATGATTGGGAAGCCACAGTGGGGGCTGAGGAGGCGGGGACTGTGCCGATGAAGAAAAGGGATGGGTGTGAAGGGGATGGGTGTGAAGTGGTATCAGGTGTTGAGCATGCCTCACAAAGGCTCGCTCCTACTGAGAACCCCCAGGGCCACCTTCCCTCCCTGGCTCTGAAGGGTGGGGGTAAGCCAGGCACAGCTCTGCACTCATCAACACGTGCAGCGAAGCCCGCCACGCTGAGAACAAGACAGGAGGAGGTGACTGAGGAGCCCTTTGGTGGTTAGAGCCTGTAAAGCTTCATGAAGTCCTGCACCTGTCACTGAGGCTCAATAGGGCTGCCCATTACTGTTACTACAAAGTGCGTGCTGCATGCAGACTTGGCCACAGGACTTGCTCACGTGTCCCGACGTGGCACCAAAGCACTGGCAGACAGAAGCCCACACATGTTCTAGTGCCCCGCAGCAGAGTGCAGGGCTGCAGCTCCCGATGAGGAGGGAGGGGCCGGCAGGAAAGGGGATGGCAAGGAGATTCACTTATGCTGTACAACTATATTGCACTATACCCCTTAAAAATGTACAGGTATTACATGCTAATAAAATTTTTTTTAAGTTTTTTTTTTTTTAAGTTTTTTTTTTTTTAGGACCAGTGCTGTGATGTAGCTGGTAAAGCTACCACCTGCAACACCAGCATCCCAGGAGGTACCATTTGGTGTCCTGGCTGTTCTACTTCTGATCTAGCTCCCTGCTAATGACCTGGGAAAAGCAACAGGTGATGGCCCAAGGATCTGGGCCCCTGCCACCTATGTGGGAGACCTAGATGAGGGTCCTGGCTCCTGGATCTGCACCCTGGCCTGGCCCAGCCCAGCCTAGGCCATTGAGGCTATCTGAGAAGTGAACCAGCAGACAGATAGAAGATCTCTCTCTCTCCCTCTGTCTCTCCCTTTCTCTTTCTTTCAAATAAATAAATAAATATTTTTATAGAGATAAGATTTTTAAAAAATCTTTTAAAAGCAAAGCCTGTGAGGAGAGTTGCAGAGACAGGGAGGGGGCTGTGATAGGCTGAACTGTGCTTCCCAAAATACATGTCGAAGCCCTAGCCCCCAGAACGTCAGAACGATCTTATTTGGAAATACAGTCATTGCAAATGGAATCAGTTCAGATAAGGTCATACCTGCAGCGGCCTTGAAACAAGAAAGAAACCTAGGCCCAGCCAGGCACCAGGGAAGGCGACAGGAAACCTGCCTCATGTGGACTGGGGCAGAGCCTGCACTGCCGCTGCCACAGCTGGCCGTGCTGGGGGCTGACAGAAGCAAAGAAGGGTCTTCCTCTGGACGCTCTAGAGGGAGCATGGCCCGGCTGACCCCTGATTTCACACTTCTGGCCTCCAGAACCATAAGAAAATAAATCTCTGTTGTTCTTAAAGAATATACAGAAATGCTCCATTATGCTTCATTCATTAACTCTCTAAGAGGACTCTGTCCTTTAAAAAAAGCATTAATTATAATGTATATAATTTGTATTTATTCGAGAGTCAAAGGGACAATCAGGAGCTGAGGACCACATCATCCCTGGCCTGCAATGCCCAGCTCTGCGTTCCTGAGTTTTGCTTTTATGCAAAATTAAATGGACACATAGGATTAGATCACAGATATATCACAGAGGATTTACTAGATTAAAAGAAACAGAGCTCTTAATGAAAACACCTGTGTAGTTAGCGCATTAAAATGGTATATAATACACATTCATTTTGGCATATGGAGGAGGCCTGAGACGGCAGGGCAAGTTTTGTCCCATTATTTAAATCTTCCTGTCAGGATCTATGCCACACTGGCCGCGTGACAAAGACGTGGGGAGAAGGTTCACACTGGCTGAGTAGTCTACCAGAGACCAAGTCTGGACGCTGTGTGGGAGTGAACCATGGTCACGCCCAAGCAGCTGGCCTGCTCCTGGTTGGCCACTGAGGGACCACGTGCAGGTGTGGCAGCCACTGCTGGGTGGTGGATGTATTTGCCTCTTGGCCCCTCCCTTTCCTAGCCTGCCTTCCAGCGAGGGGTGGCCCATGAGCCACTTCCAGCAAGGGGGTGTAAGCAGAACTCAGGCAGCTGGTTGGAGCATCAAGGAAAGCCTCTGCCTTCCTGCTGACGAACTCCTCCATCTTGGATCATTCCCGATTCCTACTAAGGTCACAGCCCAGGCGCCAGGGGGCCCAGCTCCCACTGAGACTCATGCCAAGCAGGAGGATGGCAACATAATAAGGTGGCCAAGAGAGGAGAGAGCAAGCAACTTAGTCCCCTCCACCCCTCCACAACCTTGTTAGAACCCTACAATCCACAGGTCTTCACCTCACCACAGCCAGCGTTTGTTACTTGCTGTCAATTGCCTTCCTAATTGAGTAGATGCTCAAAAGAAATGGAGTTTTCTCCATAAGTCACACCCATCACACACTCAAAATGGCCTCACTAGAAAAACATTACCTGCTACACATCCTGTAGGGACCCAGAGCAGGTAACAGAAATCTGTGAGGAACCAAAGGGGCCAAAAACATGCAGTACAGAGAGGGCAGCCTCTTACTAAAAGGGGCTGGGGAAGTAGGGTGTCCCTGTGCACAAGAATGAAACTTCATCCCCTACTTCTCATCCTACCCAGACGTCAACCCAATCGTAAGACCTGAAGCTATGAAGCTATTAGAAAATTTAGGGGAATCACTTCAGGCTATTGGCATAGGCAGTGATTTTTCGGATAAGACCCCAAGCACAGACAAGGAAAGTAAAAAACAGACAAATGAGACTACAGCAAACTAAGAAGCTTCTTCATAGCAAAGGAAACAACCAACAGAATAAAAAGACAACCCAAAGGAAAGGGAAACCTCTGGCCAACTCTTCATCTGCCTAAGGATTAATATTCAGAATACAGAAGGAACTCAACACACAATAACCAAAAATTTCAATTTAAAATGGACAAATGATGCAAACAGACACTTCTCAAAAGAAGAAATCCAAATGGCCAAGTTGTTGATGAAAACACTAGCCACCAGAGAAATGCAAATCAGAACTACAGTAAGGTATTATCTGACTCCAACCAGAAAAGCTATTATTAAAAAATAAATAAATAAATGCTAGCAAGGATGTGGAGAGGAGGGAGTCCTACCACACTGTAGGGAGGAATGCAAATGAGGGCATCCATTATCAAGAACAGCATGCAGGTTCCTCACACAACCACCAGCAGAACTACCACATGACCCAGTTGTCCCCTACTGGGTATCTGTCCAAAGGAAATGAATCAGCGTATGAAAGACACCATGCTGCCATGTTTATCACTGCACTGTGCTCGCAGCTGAGATAAGGAACCGTCCAACAGATGAACGGATGAAGACAAAGACGCTGCAGCATTATACACAGCGGAATATTACTCAGCCTTCCAAACAACCCTACCACTTGCAGCTTTTTAAAATGGATGGAATGGGAGGACACCACGCTAAGGGAAGTGAGACTCAGACAGGTATTTGCCATGTGTTCCCTCCTGTGTGGAGGATGGTAAAAATTGACCTGAAGGCAGAATAGTGATGCCTGGAGGTTGGGGATCAGTTAGGAGATACAGGGAGGTTGGATACTAGGAACCAACACAGTTAGACAGAAGGAGTAAGCTCTAGTGTGCCACAGCACAGGGGGGTGACTACAGCTCATAATCATCTATCATACAGCTTATGAACTAATAAGAGAGACCCTGGAAATATAAACTAATAAGCTTATAAACTAATAAGCTTATAAATATAACTTAATAAGCTAATAAGTTATAAGCTCCAAATATAAACTAACAAGGAAAAGGAAACATCAATTACCCTGACTTGACAGGTACACACTGTAAACATTTATTAAAATATCATGCCAATTTCCATAAGTATGTACAACTATTACACATTTAATAAAACATTTCTTTAAATGTTTAAGAACATGGAAATGCTAACTGACTTTGATTATCACCTACTTAACACATATAGTTGTCAAAGGATCACACTATACCCCACAAATACATACAGTTAAAAAAAAGAAAAGAAAACTCTTCCAAGGGAAAAAAACAATAGAATCCCTTCCCAGTGGGGGAAGAACTCTGGATCCTTAAGGGAAAATGGTATAAACACAGCAAGTTGTGCAAGAACAGAAAAACCCCAAGGCACTAAGATATGGCATTTCCGTGGTTCTCTACCTTAGAAATGTTGCTTGAGTGACTCATGGAATGTCCCAAAGTCTTCTCATGCTGCAAGCAAAACAAACAGGTATGAAGTTTGAAGCTCTGAATAAAATGTGCAAAAAACAAGTAACAGATCGTAAGAATCCTACTGACAAGTTAATTCCCACAACCAGAACTTGCTAAGCACACGTTACTATGTACTGCATATATGTAACCAGGTGGTCCACACCAGACAATTGGGCAAAAATGAATTAAAACAGAAGTTTCTGCCTGAAAGAACTTTGTTAGCAAGTCTTCAGGCAAAGAACAGGAGTCTGGAGTTAACTAGAGGTCAGATGGCATTAAGCGTCTTAAGATACACTCAAGTGGAGGTCTCAAGCAGAAGCTGCCTGCCAATGGCGTGTGACACACAGAGTCCATAGGGTGGGCAAGGCGGGTGCGGGTTAGCCAGCCCCACGCAGCCCGCATCTTCTCCCTCACAGCACCTCCTCCTGGAGCAGAGGGAGTCATGCCCGGCTCCTCCCTCTCACACCCCTCCACACTCAGCTACAAAGTCTTAGATCCAACTCCACCCCCAACCCGGACCCCTCCCCCCTTAGAGTTCCTCAGTCTCAAATTTGATTTCCATTTCTACTGCAGGTGCGCTGACTTCTCACCACAGCTCTGAGGAACGCCTGCCTGGTTTCAGCTCCCACACTGACTTCCCTGGGACACCTCTGTTATAGGCTGAACTACGTCCCCACTCTCTCCAGGCTCACGTTAAGTGCTGACTGCCAGCATCTCAGACATGGCTGGATTTGAACCGAGAGCCTTCAGAGAAGTAATTAAGCCTAAGTGAGGTCATGAGGGAGGACATTAACCCAGTGTCACCGGTGTCTTTGTAAGAAGAGATTGGGACGCAGAAGACACAGGGTGAAGCCGGCATCTACAAGCTGTAGAGGAGGGCCTCGGAACAAACCAGCAAAAAGATTTCTGCTGAATAAGCCGTCCGGGGCAAACCCATACAATAATCTTCCACACTAAGACCTCAGAAAGTGAATATTCCAAGGATAAATCTGGCTCTTCAAACAAGAATCTTCTGAATCCACTCATTCTTGCTCTAAATCCAACCAAGTAAAAAACTATTACCAAAAAAAAGACTGTATTAGTATCATTTTATTTTATTTTTTTATTTTATCTGAAAGGCCAAGAAACAGAGACAGAGACACAGACAGATCTCTCATCAACTGGCTCACTGTCCAAATGCTCTTAACAGCCAGCGCTGGGCCAGGCTGAAGCCAGGAGCCTGGAACTCAGTCTGGGTGTTCCATGGGGGTGGGAGGGAGCCAACAACTTGAGACATCACCTGGAGCCCCCCGGAGGTCTGGATGAGCAGGAAGCTAGAGTCAGAAGCCGACCAGGACATGAGCCTAGGTGCTCCAGGATGGGAGTGACAAATGCCGGCCTCTTATTTGTACCTTTTTTTTTTTTTTTTTTTTTTTTTTTTTTTTTTTGACAGGCAGAGTGGACAGTGAGAGAGAGAGAGAGAAAGGTCTTCCTTTGCCATTGGTTCACCCTCCAATGGCTGCCGCGGCTGGCACGCTGCGGCCGGCGCACCGCGCTGATCCAATGGCAGGAGCCAGGTGCTTCTCCTGGTCTCACATGGGGTGCAGGACCAAAGCACTTGGGCCATCCTCCACTGCCTTCCCGGGCCACAGCAGAGAGCTGGCCTGGAAGAGGGGCAACCGGGACAGAATCCGGCACCCCGACCAGGACTAGAACCTGGTGTGCCGGCGCCGCAAGGTGGAGGATTAGCCTAGTGAGCCGCGGCACTGGCCTATTTGTACCTTTAAGCTGATCTGTTCTCACTTCGGTTCACATGCCACTCACATACTAGCCGTGGAGGAAGGCTGAGCTGTAGCTGGTGGGGAAACTCCTCTGGTTGATCAGAAGTACAGGACAGAGAATGGATTGCTTCTGAACCCCTCTGATGAAGTGCCGACTCCATTCCCTCAAGCCTCTCCTCAAAGGGAGCGAGCCACGGGAGGGTCTGATTGTACCCCTTCCCCACCACCAGCCTGCAGGCTGCCTTTACTCTGTACGCTTGGCTGCTCCTGAACACGCAGCACTCCCAAACGCCAATGAGGAAGTGTGTCCAGAGCTCTCAGCAGCCTGCCAGCCAGTACTTCTACCCCTGCAGGGATGTCCTCTTGCCTTTACAGCAATGTGTTTGTACAATTCTTTATTTTACTATATTCTTTGTTTTATTGACCTGAATGGAAACTTAAATACGGGTCTCTTACATGTTTAGCCTCAATGAAGTGTTTGGGAAAGGACAAAGTGTTGGGAGTCCATCATCAAAGACTGCTTCCCGAAGTCCAGGTCTGATTCAGAACTTCTTTCAGCCATGCTGTCCGTACACTCACTCGCTGGTGAAACAGTTCAATCCACGGGTAGTATAACCATCTGAGTTTCATTCATGATTCACAGAAGTTTTATGGACAACTATAGGCACTGCTGTAATGAGCAGCTTAATGGATCATCTTCTAGTGACTTACTACTAGATTTTAGTTTAGTCTACTACATTAGAACAATGAGACCATAAGCCTTTGGTAATAAGCACTGTCGCGTCACCTGACACCTCAGGAGGAATGGCCAGCTGGGCACCACATGGAAACCTACAGAGAAGCAACACACGGGATCCCAGGACATCCACTGTCCCACCAAGGCCAGGTGCTGGGCTGGGGAGAGGCCTGGCTGGGGAGCTTTACGACTATAAAACAGGACTAACCACTAACAGTTGCTCTTTCCCTTATGGACTTTTAAGAAATAAATTTAACAATGCAAACTTTTACTCCATTTTCCCTAGTTACTACAATCAATAGTTTATAATAGGGAAACTTTATCTGTCTTTTTCTTTTTGGTAAAGATTTATTTATTTATTTGAAAGTCAGAGTTGCGAGAGAGAGAGACAGACAGACAGACACACACACACACACACACACACACAGATCTTCCATCTGTTGGTTGGAAGATGGCCGCAATGGCCTGAGCTGAGCCAGGCCAAAGCCATGAGCTTCATCTGGGTCTTACACTTGGGTGGAATGAGCCCAAGTTACTTGGGCTGTATTCCACTACTTTTTCATTAGCCACTAGCAGGGAGCTGGATCAGAAGTGCAGTAGCCAGGACTCTAACTGGTACACATGTGGCAGAATCACAGGTGGCAGCTTTTACTCACTACACCACAACGCCAGCCCAAGAAATTTCTATAATGACCAGTTTCAGACTGAAACTGCCAACATTCAGAGCTGCTCCTACACTACATGGTAGTATCTTAACAGTTCGGTTTCAACAGGTCACCTCCATGACACCAAAACACTGTTAGTTTGTGTCTGTTTATTTGGACATTTCAGAAAAATCTAAGAAGTTCAAGACCACCACAGAACTATTTTTCAAAAAGTAAATCCAAGGATTCATTCAAATCAATCAACTCAGTCACTCCACAGTTTGTTTGTTTGTTTTTTAAGATTTTATTTATTCATTTGAGAGGTAGAGTTACAGTCAGGGAGAGGGAGAGATGGACAGAAAGGTCTTCCATTCACTCCCAGATAGTGTAATGGTTAGAGTGGGCTGATCCAAAGCCAAGATCCAGGAGTTTCTTCTGGGTGTTCCATGTGGGCACAGGGGCCCAAGCACTTGGGCCATCCTCTGCTACTTTCTCAGGAGCATTAGCAGGATGCTGGATTGGAAGTGTAACAGCCAGGAATCAAACTGGCACCCAAAGGGGGTGCTGGCGCCACAGGTGGTGGCTTTATCCACTAGGCTACAGTGCTGACCCCTATAGCTCAAATTTTAAAAAGCAAATCATAGGGCTGGCACTGTGCCATAGTGGGTAAAGCCACTGCCTTCAGTGTCAAGCATCCCATATGGGTGCCAGTTCAAGTCCCAGCTGCTCCACTTCTGATCCAGCCTCTCTGCTATGGCCTGGGAAAGCAGTAGGAGATGGCCCAAGTCCTTGGGCCCCTGCACCCATGTGGGAGACCCAGAAGAAGCTCCTGGCTTCTGGCTTTGAATAGGCCCAGCTCCGGCTGTTGTGGCCATCTGTGGAGTGAACTAGTGGATGGAAGATTCTCTCTCTGCTTCTGCTTCTCTGTAACTCTCCCTTTAAGAATCTTAAAAAAAAAAAAAAAAAAAAGAAAAGAAAATCGTGACTGCTGTAAGTGTATTACTGATTAAAAGATGGCAGTGAGCTCACAGCTGAGTTAATACTAATAAATCAATGAGGAAATAGATTGGGGAAGATTAAGTCAGCAAGAGGGTGTGAGAAAGCAGCTTTCTTACCAAGTCCTAAAGATAGAGAAGCCCTGTTGAGAACAAAGGACATTTCACAATTGATCTAAGCAGTGCTGCCAATGTTTGGAAAGCCCCAGGCAGTTCCAACAGAATGCATCATGGGAGCAGAACCAAGACTTGGAACCCACACCTGCCAAACAAACCCTGGAAGTAGAGGCCAAGCACGGTAAGAGGACAATGATGCCTAAGCAGTTTTCAGGATTCTCTTAAGGAACTGAACAACAGAACTTCATGTAGGTGTTTTCCTGAAACTCTGACCAGGAATCGTCATTAAACACAGAACCAAGAAGCAGGTGTGTTTGGTGCAACAGTTAATACAACCCTTGGGGACACTCACATCCCATACTGGAGTGCCTGATCCATGTCCTGGCTCCTCCACTTCCAATCCGGCTTCCTGTTAATGTGCACTCAGGTGATGGCTCAAATATTCAGCTTGCTGTTTATCCATGTACAAGATGGAGATGGAGTTCTGTCTCTTGGTTTTGGTCTAGCCAAGGCCTGCCCGATCTGAAGCCAGGAGCCAAGAGCTTCTTCTAGGTCTCCCATGAGGGTGCAGGGGCCCAAGGACTTGGGCCATCTTCTACTACTTTCCCAGGCTACAGCAGAGAGCTGGATCGGAAGTGGAGTAGCCGGGACATGAACCAGCTCCCATATGGGATGCCAGCACTACAGGCAGCAGCTTTACTGGCTATGCCACAGCAACAGCCCCTAGAATTTTTTTTTTTTATTATTATTTGACAGATAGTGAGAGATAGAGACAGAGAGAGAAAGGTCTTCCTTCAGTTGGTTTACCACCTAAAAGGACGCCACGGCCGGAGCTATGCCGATCCAAAGCCAGGAGCCAGGTGCTTCTTCCTGGTCTCCCCTGCAGATGCAGGGGCCCAAGCACTTGTGCCATCCTCCACTGCCTGCCCGGGCCACAGCAGAGAGCTGGACTGGAAGAGGAGCAACTGGGACTAGAACCCGGTACCCATAAGGGATGCTGGTGCCACTGGCAGAGGATTAACCAAGTGAGCCACGGCGCCGGCCCTAGAAAAAAAAATTTTTTTTTTTTTACATGCAGAGTGGATAGTGAGAGAGAGAGACAGAGAGAAAGGTCTTCCTTTGCCATTGGTTCACCCTCCAATGGCTGCCGCGGCAGGCGCGCTGCGGCCGGCGCACCACGCTGATCCGATGGCAGGAGCCAGGTACTTCTCCTGGTCTCCCATGGGGTGCAGGGCCAAAGCACTTGGGCCATCCTCCACTGCACTCCCTGGCCACAGCAGAGAGCTGGCCTGGAAGAGGGGCAACCGGGACAGAATCCGGTGCCCCGACAGGGACTAGAACCCAGTGTGCCAGCGCTGCAAGGCGGAGGATTAGCCTAGTGAGCCAAGGCGCCGGCCTAGAAATGTTTTTAATTAACAAAAATAGTCAAGCTCACAGTGATGGACAGGTTTTCAAAATTCTAATTATTGCTAAGAAACCTCAAATTTTATCAATGGCAACAAAATTTGTTACTAGCTTTCTTTGAAGTGAAAAATTTTTAAGAAAAAAGTCTGTCCATGTCAAAATAATATAGTTTTTGACCATTCTTGCAAGCAAAGATTGTATTCCATTTTTTTTAAAGTGAGTAGTGGGCTGGCGCCATAGCTCACTTGGTTAATCCTCTGCCTGTGGCGCCGACATCCCATATGGGCACTGGGTTCTAGTCCCGGTTGTTCCTCTTCCAGTCCAGCTCTCTGAGTGGCCCGGGAGGGCAGTGGAGGATGGCCCAAGTACTTGGGCCCTGCACCCGCATGGGAGACCAGGAAGAAGCACCTGGCTCCTGGCTTCGGATCGGTGCAGCGCCAGCCGTAGCGGCCATTTGGGGAGTGAACCAATGGAAGGAAGACCTTTCTCTCTGTCTCTCTCTCACTGTCTATAACTCTACCTGTCAAATAAAAAAAAAAGCAAGTAGTTCAGCCAGTAACTCCATCATACAAGGGTTTTGCCTTGAAGGGTCCAATTTACGTCAGTATGTAGTAGAAATGCTTTATACTAGCTATGCCAGAAGTAGGAAACACATCACCCACAGTGAAAAAGACAGTCTCTGAAACTGATACATGTTAAAAATGGGCAGAAAAAAGTTATTAGAACTTCCTTCCAAATGTTCACTAGCTCAAGATGTAAAATATTAAAAAAAATTTAACTCAAACATCTAAAGAAAACAAGCACTGAAAGAGCTACCCAGCAAGATACACTCATCAATACCACAGAGAGCACGTGCACGCACACAAGAACTCTAAAAAGAATTCAAGTATCCCACAGAAAGGCAGGGAAGAGAGACCGAATTCAGAAACAGGAAAAAAAAGGAACCTGGCACACTTAATTCCTACGATATCAAAAACCTCAGGAGAAAAGCTACTGAGCCAATGAAAGAACACGGAGTCTGTGATGGCCGGGTTACAGCTCAGTGCCTCTCCGCCACCCCCAAGAGGAGCTCCGCAGAAGCTGACAGTGGGAGAACATGCATCTCCTCCAGCTTAGCATGCAAGTGATCAGTACCAGGTTTCCCAGGGAAGGGTACGCCTCCAGCATCTCTTGGCTCACTCCCCCAGCCCAAGTTACAGAAGCCCTGTTCCTGACGGAAGTGACTGAGAGAGGTTTGCTGCCTGCACAGCACCTACTGGCAAAGCAGACACGCTACACAGGTATATGGCAGGTGGAGGACAAATTGGGCCCCCGATGTGCTGGACCCAGGGTGCCCCAGGAGGCAGACCCTATACCCGCAGAGGTGCCAAGAGCCCCATGGGTTACTGCCCTGTGTGCAGGTGTGTCACTGTGTAACAGGAGACCACGGACCCCTCCCCAGTTTTGAAACACAGGCTCAAATGTTACAAAGTTAGATGACCACCATGAAGAACAGAGTTCCCTGAGGTCTCTCCAAAGGAAACCAGCATTACTTGAAATAATGAGCACGTGGGAGTTCAAGCACAAAAGGGCTCTGAGAAACAACGGCGTTTCAGAGGTAAGCAAGTAAGAGAGGAGAGGGGCTCCACTGAGCAACAGTGAAGCTGCAAACAGAGACTGGGAACCTACTGAGGTTAGAGGAAATCTCAAACATCAGGCCCCAAAGTCATCAGGATCACTCTCAGGAGCATGCCATGCCCCAGGGAATGATCCAGAAGAGCAGAGGAACCTACCAGCAATTAGGAGACACTCAGAACGGGAGACAGAAGCAGAGAGAGATCCCAGACAGCTGACAGAGAGAGCACCACTAAAACCATGGTCCCGGCTTGATGGGCCACACCCCTGAGGCTACTCACCGTGAACAGACCTCGGTACAATCCAGGCATGACATCAAATGAGTAAGGAGTGCTAGGATGGGGGAAGAATAATTCAGAGTTGCTAGAATTTATTACCTAAGTTTACATTTGGAAGGCAGTTATAACATTGTAGTGTCTTTTTCTTCCCATTTTAACATGTATCGGTTTCAGGGACTTTTTCATTTATTTATTTTGACCCATGTACAGGAAAAATAACAAGTAACAAAAACTGCCCTTGAGAGGGCTCAGATAACAGAGTTGGCACAAAGGGGTTTCAAAGGAGCTGTTACAAACATATCCATAGAACTATAGGGAAACAAAGGAACTATATGAAAACAAAGGGAAATACAATAGCAATGTCTCATCAAATAGACAATAGCGATAAAGGGATAGTAAAAATGTGGAGGAAATATGGAATATGTGAAACTGAGACACACTAACTGACACAAAAAACTCAGTAGAGGCACTTAACAGAAGACTTGAGCTACTGCAACAAAGAATCAGTAAACCCAAAGATGCATCTTTAGAGATACAGCAGAAATAATGAAGAAAAATATCAAGTCTTAGAGAAATGCTAAGTGCCCCAACACATCCATAATGGCAGTATCAGAGGGAAAGGGGAGAAAAAGGAAAGCAATGCTCAAATAATGGCTGAAAACTTTAAAAATTAGATGGAAACATTAATCCATATGCCTAAGAAGCTAATAAAATCATAGGTAAAAGCAAAGGAACCACACCCAGACGTATCACATCAACATGTTAGAAGAGAAAAAGTGGGGCAGGCATTGGTGCAGAGGTTAAGATACTACCTGTTATGCCTCCATCCTATATCAGACTGCTTGGGTTCAAGTTCCAGCTCCCTGCTAATGTGCACCCTGGGAGGCAGCAGTGATGGCTCAAGTACTTGGGACCCTGCCACCCACATGGGATACACAGACCAAGTTCCCACCTCCTGGCTTCCATGTGGCTCAGCCTCAACTGTTGGGGGCATTTGGGGAGTGAACCAGCAGATGGAAGATCTTTCTCTGTACCTCTATCTCTGCCTTTTTAATAATGAATGACAAAAATTAAATTGTTATTTTTGTAAGTCAATTGAAAATAAAATTTAAAGAGAAAATATTAAAAGTGGCAGGAGATGAATGACTCAGTGTGTACCGAGGAATTCCAGAAAAGATGGAGAGCTAACTTCTCATCAGAAACCAGGAAGGCCAGGGGCAGACATTTGGCAAGTGGTTACCTGGGTTCACTTGGCTGCCTGGGTGCAAGTCCCCTCTCTGCTTCTGATAATGCAGACCCTGTGAGTCAGCAGGTGGTGGCTCAAGTAGCTGCATCCCTGCCACGCACACAGAACACTCAGGCTGAGTTCCTGGCTTCTGGCCTCAGACTGCCCCACCTCAGCTGTTGCGTACATTTGGGAAGTGAACCTTTGGATGGAAGAGCCCTCCCTGCCCCTCGAATTAAAATTTCATGAAGAGTGTATAATCTCAGAGGTATCCCTTTAATCCTGGGAACAGGACCGGGAGGGACAGAAAGCCACTAACACTGTTGCAGTTTTAAACAAGATTCCTTAAGACCAATCACTTTTTGTCCATGTTAGCAGTCTTGTCTCCAATACAGAGAAAAGAAGGGTAGACTGCTGTCAGACATACCTGGGTTCCACCTGTCATATCACAGCAGCGTAATTTTACAAAGTTTACTCAACTTCACAGAGCCCCTGGAATTATCTGTAAAAGGGATCATCTGTGAACAGCAGTAAAATGCATTGTGATCATCTCCAAGTTGTGATATTTAAAGTATGCCGCATCAATTAAAGCATTCCGTAAGTTATAAAGATAGGGGTGGACATGTGGAGCACTGGCTTCCATCACCAGCTGGGACACCTGCATTCTAAGTAAGAGGGCCTGGTTCGAGGCCCAGTCACACTGCTTCAGATCCTGCTTCCTGCTAATGTGCATCCTGGGAGCAGATATGACAGCCCAAGTGCTTGGTCCCCGGCACCCATGTGAGAGATCCAGGCGGGGTTCCAGGCTTCTGGCTTCTGTGTAGCCCAGCCCTGTTACAGGCATCTGGGAAGTTAACTGATGGATGGAAGGTATCCCTCTTCTGCCTCCCTTCAAATGAAAATGAATATACACAATCGTTTTAAAATCTGAAAAGCTGTTCCTATATTATTATTACAAAACAAAAAGAAGAGTTGTCAAGGTAGATAAATACACACAAAAAATCCAATATAACCTAATAACAGGAGACCACAATTTGATACCAAATTATAAACAGGATTTGGAATTGGAGTAGCAGGTTAAGCTGTTTCCTGCAAGGGCAGAATCCTATATGAGCACCAGTCCAGCTGCTCCATTTTCAATCCAGCTCCTTGCTAATGGGCCTGCGAAAGCAACATAAGATGTCCCAAATACTTGTGTCCCTGCACCCGAGTAGGAGACCCGGATGAAGCATGTGGCTCCTGGCTTCAGCATGGACCAGATCTGGCTGTTGTGGCCATATGGGGGAAGAACCAGCAGATGGAAGATTCTTTCTCTCTCTCTCTCTCTCTCTCTCTCTCTCTCTCTGTCTCTCTCTCTCTGCTTTTCAGAGAAATAAATCTTTAAAAAACAAAAAAGAGAACAGGATTAAAGGAAAAATATATTAAAACACAAAAAAGAACCATAAAAAAGTAGTAGTTATACTGAAATCAGGCAAAACAGACTCAGGAAAATTTTACTATCCAGGAGGGACTTTTGCTATAATAAGGTCAAGTACATTGGGAACATATAACAGTTGCAAAATGCACTTAGTATAAGTACCCCAAAATACATGAAATAAAACACGAGAGAAGTAAGTGAAAAATAAGTATTTACAGACTTAAAAAAAAAACCACTTTGAACAATGGACAGACCAATAAGCAGATCAGTAACAAAAAACAGAGTTGAATAGTACTATAAGACAACTTGACTTACCCAACCCAACAGAACAAACGCTCTACTCAACTGTTCATGAACAATCCCCAGGGAAAATCTTAGTAAACTTGAAAGAACGATATCAGAAAAAGAGATTTCTGGCTCCAACAGAGTTAAAATTTAAGTTAAATGTCATTATATCGATAACGGAAACTAATTATCAAATTAGCAGACATGTGGCAATACAATCTGGGTTAAAGAACTCAATAGAAAAACTCAAAGAATCTCAAGATTCATAGAGATGAAGACACAAAGCATCAAATTTACACAATGCAACCACAACAATGCTTAGAGGGACATTTACAGCTGGCAATGCCAACGCGAATCAATGAAGGACTGAGACAAGACAGCTGTATGGGAGCCAGGAAGCAAGCATGCAGCAGAACATGAAGTCTGAGGCACATTGACTTTGGATGTCCTACCTCCAGAACTCTGGGTAAGGGGAGCCGCACAAGCAGGCAGAGCGACACTGACACCAGCCTCACTTAGTGGTGAGACACCATGGGGACTGCTCGTTGTCACTTTCTAAATCTTTACTTGGGGGGGCTGGTGCTGTGGCTTAGCAGGTGGGACTGCCGCCTGCAGTGCCAGCATCCCATGTGGGCACCAGTTCGAGTCCTGGCTGCTCCACTTCCGATCCGGCTCTCTGCTGTGGCCTGGGAGAGCAATGGAGAATGGCCCAGGTCCTTGGGCACCTGCACCCACGTGGGGGACCCGGAGGAAGCTCCTGACTCCAGATCAGCGTAGTTCCGGCTGTTGTGGCCAATACAGGAGTGAGCCAGCAGATGGAGAACCTCTCTCTCTCTCTCTCTCTGCCTCTCTCTCTCTCTCTGCCTCTCTCTCTCTCTCTGCCTCTCCTCCTCTCTGTGTAACTCTTTCAAATAAATAAATCTTTAAAAAATAAAAATAAATTTTTACTTGGCGTAAAATACACACAGCACAAAAAAACTCTATCCTAACCACTTCTAGGCATTCAGTTTAGCATCCTTAAGCATACTCAACGGCTGTGCAACCAATCCCCACAGCCGCCTCATCACACAAAACTGGAATCCACAACCATTACACAACTCTCTGCTTCTCTCTACCTGCAGTCTGCACTTACTATGATTTTGCTTTCTACATCCGTGAATGTGACTACTGTAGATACTTCACATACATGGGATTGTACAATACTTGGCTTTTTGTGGCTGTCTTGTTTCATTCAGCAGAATGTCCCCCAGGGTTCATCCCTGTTATAGCACACGTCTGAATTCCTTTTTGAGAATAACACTTTGAGGGTATACCTCAAAGTTCGTGGAAAATGAAATTACAAGGTAAGTTTAGGAGTTAGCTTGCATGTTAGGATATGCGCATCCCACTTCAGAGTACCTCGGTTCAGTTCCCAGTTCTGTGAGGACTTAGGAGGGCTACTAGGCAGTCAGGAAAGGCCCCTGTGTGAATGAGGAGCCAAGTGTTTATAACCTGCTGGTTTCAAAGGACACTGCCCCAAAACAATGAAAAAGACTGACAGGGAACACGATGAGTCCCCTACCCACAGGTACCTATAACAGGCTCTGGCATCACCCCAGAACACACCACAGAGCAGCATGTCTCAAGTCTTAGAAAATGATCGGGTAGGCACAACCTGCCTTAATGAGTCAGGTCAAGGATATTTCTCAACTGTCACATCTCTCACCCATTCAGCAAGGTAGTATCTGTTAACTCATCCGTAACCATGACTGCTTCCCTAGTAAAGCCACACAGAAAAAACAAAGCAGAACCCTGGTGCTCCGAAACCGTGTAGAAGAACTGATCTACTGATACCCACTCCCTGTGTAATCTCCTCATACCCAGACCTGGATGGAATGCTCCCTTGGGTGCCCTCCTGGCAAGCAGGAGTTCTTGTCTCTCAGTAAATTTTCACTTTGCTCACAGCTCCCCCCGCCCAACTGTCTGCACTGCATTATTAATTGCCATGAGACAAAGAACTGACTGGAAACTCCTGGAACGGCTCCAGCTCCTAACTCCAGCTTCCTGCTAACAAGCACCCTGGGAGCAGCAGCAGCAGCAGCAGCGATAATTAGATTCCTGCCACCTACATGGGTGGAGTTGCCTAGCTCGTGGCTTCAGCCTCCCCAGATGTTGCAGGTTTTGGGGAAGTGAGCCAGCAAATGCAAGAGGGTACCATCTCTATATGTATCTCTACCTCTTTCTCTCAAAAAATAAAAGAGGCTGGGGCCAGCGCTGTGGCGCAGTGTGTTAAAGTCCTGGCCTAAAGCGCTGGCATCCCATATGGCCGCCGGTTCTAGTCCCGGCTGCTCCTCTTCTGATTCAGCTCTCTGCTATGCCCTGGGAAAGCAGCAGAAGATGGCCCAAATCCTTGGGCCACTGCACCCGCGTGGGAGACCCGGAAGAGACTCCTGGCTCCTGGCTTTGGATCGGTGCAGCTCTGGCCATTGCGGCCATCTGGGGAGTGAATCAGCAGATGGAAAACCTCTCTCTCTGTCTCTACCTCTCTCTGTAACTCTTTCAAATAAATAAAATAAATATTTAAAAAACAAATAAAAAAATGCTTATTTGGGGCAAGCCATTTTTGAAATCCTATCTACAGTCTTCAAAAAGTTCATGGAAATGCATATTACAACAAAAACTATGCATGGGTTTTGGGATTTTTTTCAGAAATGTTTTCATCTATTTGAAAGGCAGAGAAAGAGAACAATCTTCTATACACTGATTCACTCCCCAAAACGCCTGTAATAGCCACGGCTGGGTCAGGCCAAAGCCAGATGCCCAAAACTGCAGCCCTCCAGGTCTCCCACATGGGCGGCGAGGGCCCAAGCACTTGAGCTATCGCAGGAAGCTGGGTAAGAACGGAGTGGGGCCAGTGTTGTTGCTCAGCAGGTTAAGCTGCTGCTTGCAAGCTGGCATCCTATGTGGGAGCACCAGTGCAAATTCTGGCTGCTCTGCTTCCAATCCAGCTCCATGTTAATGTGCCTGGGAAAGCACAGGAAGATGGTCCCAAGTACTTGGGCCCTGCCACTAATGTGGCAGAGCTGGATGGAGCTCCAGACTCCCAGACCAGCCCCCCGCTCCCAGTCATTGCAGCCATTAGGGCAGTGAACCAATGGATGGCAGCAGCTCGATGTACACTATCTTTCAAGTAAATAAATCTTTTATTTGAAAAAGGAGGGAGCAGCACTGTGGCTCAGTAGGTTAATCCTCCTCCTGCGGTGCCACATCCCACACTGACGTCAGTTCTAGTCCTGGCTGCTCCTCTTCTGATCCAGTTCTCTACTGTGGCCTGGGAAAGCAGTAGAAGATGGCCCAAGTCCTTGGGCCCCTGCACCCCTGTGGGAAACCCAAAGAAACTCCTGCTTAGGATAGTCTAGCTCTGGCCATTGCAGCCTTGTGGAGTGAACCAGCGGATGAAAGACCTCTCTCCCGGTCTCTCAATGTCTATAACTCTGTCAACTAAATAAATCTTTAAAAAAAAAAAAGGCAGAAGAACCAGGATTCAAACTGAACCAGCACTCTGATATGGCATATGGGCATTCCAAGTGGCAACTTAACTTGCTGTAACACAATGCCTGCCCCAGTTTCAAGATTTTTCATTTTATTTTCCACGAACTTTTGAAGGGTCCATGCTACACTGCACAAAGGTATGGTGTCTGATTTATCCAGTTTCCGATGCAGACCAACGCTGCCTGCTGGGAATATTGCTGTTATGAATACAGTATTTCAGTATTTTTTGGGGGGAGGGGGATAGGCAGAGTTAGACAGTGAGAGAGAAAGAGAGAGAGAGACAGAAAGGTCTTCCTTCTGTTGGTTCACCGCCCAAAATGGCCACCACGGCTGGCACGCTGCACCAATCCAAAGCCAGGAGCCAGGTGCTTCCTCTGGTCTCCCATGAGGATGCAGGGCCCAAGCACTTGGGCCATCCTCCACTGCCTTCCTGAGCCACAGCAGAGAGCTGGACTGGAAGAGGAGCAACCAGGACAGAATCCGGCGCCCCAACCGAGACTAGAACCCGGTGTGCCGGCGCCGCAGGCAGAGGATTAGCCAAGTGAGCCGCGGCACCAGCCAGTATTTCAGTATCTTTTTGAGACCGGCTTTCAACTCTTTTGATACCCAGAAGTGAAATTAATTCTACCTTTAATTTTTCGAAAAAACTGTCACACTGTTTTCCATTGCAGCTGTACCATTTTACATCACTGCTGTAGTACACACGTATAGGGGCTTCCAGTTCCTTCGTCTCCTCACCGACACCTCCCTTTGTCTTGTTTTTAGTATAATGGCCATCCTGAGGGTTGTAAACTGATATCTCCTAATGATATGCAGTGTCTTTGCACATGCTTCTTAGTCATTTGTGTATCTTCTTTGGAAGAAGGTCTATTCAAACTTTTTGCCCATTTTTTAATAAGATTTTATTTATTTATTTGAGAGGCAGAGTTACAAAGAGGACAGAGGCAGAGAGAAAGAGAGAGAGAGAGAAAGATAGGTCTTCCATCCGCCGGTTCACTCCTCAGAGCTGGGCTAATCCAAAGCCAGGAGCCAGGAGCTTCCTCCAGGTCTCCCATTTGGGTGCAGGGGCCCAAGCACTTAGACCATCTTCTACTGCTTTCCCAGGCCACAGCAGAGAGCTGGATCAGAAGAGGAGCAGCCGGGACTTAACTGGAGCCCATCCAGGATGCTAAGGTCTCAGGCAGAGGTTTAGCCTACTTCGCCACAGCGCCAGCCCCTCTTGTGCCCATTTTTAAACTGGGTTACTTGTTTTGGTTGTTGAGTAACCACAGTTCTTTATTCTGGATATTAAACCCTTATCGTGGTCAGGGTCACAAACATTTTCTCCCATCATATGGGTAGACTTTTCACTCTGTTCACTGTATCTGTTGATGCACAGGTGTTTTCAATTTTAACGTAATTCAGCTTATCTTTTACTTCTGTTGCCTGTGCTTTAGGTGTCATATCCAAAACATTTTTGCAAGATCCAGTGTCATGAAGCTTTTCCCCTGTGTTTTCCTCTAAGCATGGTATAGTCTTGGTTCCGAGTTACTTTTTGTATGTGGTGTAACATAAGGATCTAACTTCACTGTTTTACACACCCATATCCAGACTGACCAGGAGCATTTGTAGAAAAAAACTATCTTTTCCCCAATAAATGATCTTGGTATCCTTGACAAAAATAATTTGACCACATATGCGAGGTTTTATTTCTGAGCTATCTAGCGTATCCCATTGGTCCACACTTCTGTCTTTATTGCTGCAGCTTTGTGCTAAGTTTTGAAATCAAGTAGCATGAAATCTCCAATTATAATCATTTTGTTAGTAGGATTTGGCTCCCCAAACTCATGCAATCATTTAAGTCCTGAAGTCTTATATGAATGGTTAATGGATTCGTGCTAACGGTTGATGGATTAGGGTGGCCTCTGGGAAATGACTGAATTGGATTAGGCTGCTAGGGCAGAACTCTGTGATTGAATCACCATGGTTTTCTAGGAAGAGACCACAAAGAGAGCAGATGACGTGGATGACCAGTGTGCTCCCTCCTGCTGCCTGGCTTGCCCTGAGATCCTCCCTTCACTCCCCTCTAGCCTCAGACGCCTGAACAAACGGGGCCAACAGACCTTAGACTGCAGACCTCCAAAGCATATGCTAAAACAAACCTTATTCCTTCCTAAGGAGCTTCCCTTGGGTATGTTAAAGTAATAAAAAAACTACTACATCAACTTTGTTCATTTTCATTTTCAAGAGTACTTTGTCTATTTGATGTCCCTTTTGATTCCGTGAGTTTTAAGAATATATTTTTCTCTTTCTGCAAAAAAAAAAAAAAAAAAAAAATCACTGAGATTTTGATACAGTTATTAAACTGAATCTGTAGATTTGGATAGAGTTCTCACTTTAAATATTTAGTCTTCCAATCAGTGAACATTTTCTCATTTATTTATGTCTTCTTTAATTTCTTCCAGCAAGCTTTTATAGTCCTCTGTGTACAAGACTTTCACTCCTTTGGTTAAGCTTATCCTTAAATATTTCATGCTTTTTGATATTATTGACAGTAGAACTGTTTTCTTAAATTTTGTTCTGGATTGTTCATTGCTGTTATTTAGAAACACAACTGGTTTCTGTAGGAACTACACAAATGATAGAAAGATTTCTAAGCATGGCAACAGGATTTAATCCATTTAGCTCACAGAGTTGAATGTGGCAAAAAGAGTACAAGGAAATCTCAAGTTTCCTTTGGAAACCTTCTATTTTATTTGTTAATTTTCTGCAAATGGAAATATCTGGAACTCCTAATATTTGTTTTCAACTACTTTAGCTTTGGGTCTCCACTTCACAGCCTGTGTATCTGCTTCCAGTTAACTCTGGGGCCAGCAGACAGCCTAAGGTCATGTTTAATCTTTCAGTCTGGGCATTGCTTCCTCTTGACATCAAGCTGCCAAGAGCTACACATGCTCCTCGCCCTTCTTTAACTGCTTCCTGTCCCAGGCAAGAGGGTTAGCAGGGACAACTGCCTTGTGGGCTTTCATCCTGGGTGTCAATCAAGTCCACAGTGACAATGGCTGTGTCCTATCAGGCCAAGGTCCTTGGGAAATTTGGGGCCACATGCAGAAGGGGACTAGGCTTACTATGCAGTCTCAACAACACCTCCTGCTGTATTTTCTAGCATCCTCATCTTTGCTCAAACTAACCTTAACTTGGAGCAGATAGCTTGGTTATTCCAGCTCAGCAAAGCTCTGGAACCCTGTATTACAGAAAATGGGATTTTTTTTTTTTAACTCAGCAAAGCTGTATTTTCTCTTTCTTCTATTCAGTCTGGAAACTTTCAGGATTAGTTTATCTCCTTTTTATATTCCAATATCCTGGAATCTTTTTAAATTAATTTATTAATCTGAAAGGCAGAATTACAGAGAGCTCTTTCATCTACTGGCTCACTCCCCAAATTCCTGCAAAAGCTCCAGGCCAAAGTCAGAGCTAGGAACTCCACCAGGTCTCCCATGTGGAGGAACCCAACTACTTGAGCCATTATCTGCACATTAGCAAGAAACTGGATTGGAAGCAATCCCTCAATAAGGGATGTGGGGGCTCCCACGCAGCAGCTTAACCCACTGTGCTATTACAAGGCCCACCTTCCTGAAATCTTTGTTAACAAGCCCTCCAGAGCTGTAGTCCGGGTGGCATATGAGCCAACATCAGGTGATGGGTGAGACTCACAGAGGCATGCTGAGGACTGCTGACTCCAGCTCCATCCACAGCTCAGTTTCACCATTTCACAGACCAGACCTCCCCAGCACTGTTCTCTCCCTTACCTATCCAGGCCCTCGGTCTTGCCTTCCAGTGGGGCTGAGCCACCCCCTCTCAGTGCTAAGGGGGGATGCCAAGGGACCTAAGTCAATCCCTATGACAAGGACTGCCTATCTGCTCCCACTTAATTCCAGAGTCAGTGCCATACTTTACGGTCTGCTACTTGCAGTTCCCCAGTTGCTGTTGCCCAATTCGGTTGTGGTTGTCATCCATCTACTTGTTTCTAATCAACGCCACTGGCTAGTCAGTAATCAAGGACATGTGGGCTGGGAAACTTCCGTTTCCAAGCAAACATTCTACCCCTCCCCTGTGCCACAGTGACTGGCTGGGGAATGGGAAAACATTAACTGTCTTAGGCCAATCAGAGCCTCCTCCTGGAGCTAGAGGTGATTCTTTGGCATTCAGACCACGTGGGTGGAAAATGTGGACTGGATTCTAACAGAGAAGACTTGCTCTCCACTATTATTTGTTCCCAGTTTATTACCAATAAATTATTTTTCCACTGGAGATATGGTTTTATGGTCTGATCATTTTATAATCTCTGAAATTCCTGAGAATGAGTTAACACGTGAAAGACTACAATCAATCTGCTCATGTTTTCTGTTTATCTCTTCTAACCACAAATCAAAAAATTTATGCCCACCTGAAAGAGAAGAATTGAGTTGGGCTGATGAGTTTTTAAACTGTGTTGGCCCTGGATCCATACCTGAAATTTCAGAATTAAAACTAGAAAGTCAATTCATACCTACACATCCATGTGCAATGTAGAAAGGCCTTTATTTCCAATCAATCGAAGGGATAATATTTTTCTAACTCAGGATGGCGCTAACAAATTAGATTGCAAAATCTGTTAAGATTATAAAAGTTTTTTTTTAATTAAAGGAATGCACTCTGATTAACTTAGAGATAAATAAGTATCTAGATAAATAGAAAATTCCTGAAATTCCCAGGAAATGAGGAAGTTGAACATCTAATACTTTCAAGTGTGCTAGACTTCAAAGGCATCCTTACAGCAGAATCAATATGAAGGTGTTTTAAGACATCAAATTCATAGAATTAAGGCAAATCTTTGACTTTGTTTAATATTTGTGGTTTAATAAAGCAGCCATGTCTTCTCTTGACTTATCGATGTTAAGTGAAACACAGCATAGGTTTTTATTCTGTTTAGAAATGTGCCTTTCCTGACTTATACAGGTTTTCTGAGTAAATAAGCTAGGGTTTACTGTATTTAATGCTTACATAATAAGCAAACCTGTGTTCAACCAAATTGAATCATTATTCGGATGAACAACTATTTCAACAGTAACTACACCTCACAATATGGCAGCTTGAAGATAAATTTCCAAGACCTTTAGGCAACTTAAAAACTTGAACCAGTATTAACCTGAATTAATTAAAGGATATCCAGTGAATACCTAGATCACCTCTAAGTTAGAACACTGAAGCATTTATTATTGAGTGTAAGTTTAGATATCATTGTTTATGTGCTGACAAAGGGGCTAGGCACTGGATCTTTTCAGTAAATGGTTTGTCTTTGCTGCTCTGTGTCTTTGCTGCATGTGTAAGGGCATAAGCATTGGAGAAAAGTTTCATGAGCTCTGTTCATCAGCTTCAACAGAGCTGTAGAAGGCTCAGTGTTATCTGCTCCCCAGTTCTCTCTGTTGTAACAGCAGGTACTTCTGTTAAAAGCTGTAATTAACAAATATGAATAAGGCTACCACAGCACTGCTGATAGACAGATTCAACTTTAAGTGTAAGGTAGTTGAGTTATAGTCATTAAGAAAATACATAGTTTTGTCTTAAAATAAAAGGCCTGGTTTTACCATATGTGAAAGAGGATTGTTAAGGACCAAAGTTTAATTTATAAAATGTTGTAGATTTGAATAGAGTGGTTTGTTTTTTTTTTTGTTTTTGTTTCTGATTTTTTTTTTTTTTTTTGCCTTGGCCAAAGCTAGCTCAGTTGTAATGGATTAACTCATAAGATTTTATAAAAGACCCTGACATTCATAGAGTCAAAAACTAATGCAAAAGTAGAACTTGGCTTTTTTGTACTGAAATTATAAGATTTTTCTTGGATTACTGGTCTGCTCTTAATAACAAGTTAATACGATTATCTGTTCTCTAGATAAAAAGATTCTGTGTTTTACCAGAGTAACTTCCTGTGTTTTTTGTTGACTTAACTAAGTAAGCCCTTGATTAAGTGGAAAACAAAGGCCACACACACACACACACACACACCCCTGTGAAAGAGCTAAATGGTTTGCCATCATATAACCTTCTACTTATTTTCATTTGTTTGGATGTCACTTTGAAATGTGCAGGCAAGTATAAGTATGGTTGCTGCTACGAATCACAATCTGCTGTTTTCCTAAATGCTTGCTCACAGCTTCATTGCTTCCATCTGAACCCAGCACCTTCTGGGCCAAGGGTTTCAGCAGGAGATGCCCGGGCTTCACCACACACAGAGGTCTGAGGCCCACGCCAGAGGTACAGAACTTCTTTTTTTTTTGTCTATAGCTGGACTTTCTGATCCTGTTTTGCATGTCACGGAAGCAAAAAGATTTCCCAGTTATATTTTCCCTAAAATACATTCTCATCAGATGTTTCATTTTTGAAAATTGTCGGTAGTAAATCAACTGCAGCCATTTCAAGTCTTTTGTCACCTCTATATATTTCATCTGTTTTTGTCTACTGCTTCTCTCACAGTCCTTGCAATCAGGTCAGGGAGCATGTCAGAGCCCCATGGAAAAGGGTGCTAGGTGCTCTGACCACGTGGCTGAAACAACTCTGACACCACCATTGGGTGAGTCAGGATTTCTAGGGCTCTTCTAAAGAATGCAGATTGGAGGTGGGGCGAAGGGGAGGTGGCACTGTGGCACAGCAGGTTAGGCTGCTGCCTGCAATGCCAGCATCCTGTCCCAGCTGCTCCCAGCTAACAGCCTCGGAAAAGCAGTGGAAGGTGGCCCAAATGTTTGGGCCCCTGCCACCCATGGGGGAGACCAGGATGAAGCTCCTGGTTTCAGGCTGGCAAAATCCTGGCTGTTGCAGCCTTCTGGGGAATGAATCAGCAGATGATCTGAAAATCTCTGTCTCTCCCTCTCTCTGTAACTCTGCCTTTCAAAAATAAATAAATAAATCAAGCAAGCAAGCAGATGGATTCATGAAACTGCTACCCCCAGACTGAGTGGAATAAGTAGTAATTGGATAAGGTGGAATGAATTTATGAGGCATGACTCCAACTTTTGTCTGGAATATTGTTGATATTGTTAGAATGTCCTATTTTCATTAAATTTATTTTCTTTAATTTTTATTAAAGAAAACAGATTTCATGAACTTCATAGGTACAATTCTAAGATAATAACCATACTTCCCTCCCTCCTTTTTCCCTCCTTCAATCCCACTTTCTCCTTCCCCCCTCCTTGATTTTTGGAATGTCCTATTTTCTAAATATAAAAGGAAGCACTTCCTCCTTCCCCTTAAAGCTATCTGTAACTCAGTAATTTAGTGGACTCTGCTCTTGAAATGAAACACTAGTGAATGACATGCTATTCTCCCTGCTCGATCCCTCCAGAATTCAGAATGTTACAGAATATGCTTATTTTACAGCAATAAAGTCATCTGCATAAGAATTGGTCCTCCTTTTCATGATGATGTAATTGGAAACAATGGTTTTACAACCAAACTCACATTTACAAATGATGCCCATTCAACTGGATATGATCAAAAACTTCTAAAGAACTAAGGTTGACTTTGCAGGCCACACTTGGAAAGCCTTCCCTGGGACAACTGGTTACAGGGTTCTCAGCCCACAGGCAAGTAAGGAAAGCCACTTCCCAGGGGGCCCAGCAACCTTATGCTATTTTGAGGAGCACCACAAGAAGGAATTCTTACAGGCAATAGAGGTGAAATTTGCTAATGAATTCTTGACTTGGCTTACCAGCCTTAGGACTAGAAATAAGAGGCTTTAAAAATCCAATGTGAGATTCTTCAAGGAAACCTGCAAGAAAAGTAAACTTACGCCTCTGTAACTAATCAGGCCAAATCTAATGAGATCATATTTTGTGATCAAAAATAATTTTCTTGAGCCCAGTGTTGTGGCATAGCAGGTAAAGCCGCCATCCGTGACACTGGCATCCCATATGGGTGCCGATTCAACTCCTGGCTGCTCCACTTCCTATCCAATGCTCTGCTCTGTGCCTGGGAAGGCAGCATAGGATGGCCCAAGTCCTTGGGCCCCTGCTACTGACACGGGAGACCAGGAAGAAGCTCTTGGTTTCTGGCTTCGGCCTGGCCCAGCCCCAGCTGCTGCAGCCATCTGGGGAGGGAACCAGTGAATGGAAGACCTCTCAGTCTCCCGTTTCTCTCTCTCTGTAACTCTACGTTTCAAAGAAAATAAATCTTAAAAAAATGACTTTCCTGTAAATTTACTTTTATTCAAAAAAGGAGACTTTAAGAAAAAAAATGTGTTTCAATGGAAAACTATTTGCAACTCTGTATACTGTAGCTACCTGATATAAAAGATGTCTGAGAATGATTTTGACCAACTTCACTCCTATATGGAAGAATGAGTTTTGTCTCCATTTGTAATTCATCTGAGTATTCCTTTACTCCACAGAAACTGGTGCTATTCTTACCTTTCCTCTGAATTGGCAAAACATGTTCCTGGTTTTCTCATATCGTGAGTAAAAATAATTCTTCAATATATGCTCATGAGAATCACGATTTTAACATTTCCTGAATTAAACATTTTTTTTCTGGTTGTAAACTCATCTTTTTGTATATATGCACGTGGCGGACACACGTGACATAAAACCTACCATCCTAAAGGTCAGTGGCATTTAGCACACATACAATGCTGACAACCATTATTAATTACAACGTAGTTCCAGAACATTTCCATCAGCCTAAAGCGAAACCCAGCAGCCATTGGCAGTCACCTCCACTCCCTTCTCCCCAGCCTGCCCCATATCTGCCTACTCTGGATAGTTCATGTAAATGGAATCAGCCAGTACGCGGTCTTTGGTGACTGACACAATGTTTTCCAGGTCCATGGCTGTGTTCTAACATTCAGTACTCCATTCCTCTGTATGCCTACACGATACTCTAGTGCAGAGATTTATCATATTCTGTTCATCCATTCACCTATTACTGGACATGTGGATGGCTTCCACTTGGCAGTCATTTCGAATAATGCTGCTATGCACATCTTGAGATACACACCTGGGAGAGGGAGTGCTGGGTCATTCTGGTGGGTAACTCTGCTTAACTTCTGAGGAACCACCACAGCAGCCACACGGTTTTACGTCCCCACCAGCAAGCATGAGGGTCCCGATTTCTCCACATCCTCTCCAAAATAGCCACCTTCGTGGTTATGAACCACACTCTGTGGTTTTCATTCCCAGAAGGAGGAGTGGGGAACGTCTAGCTGTGGGCTGTATGAGTCCAGCACAATCATATAGTCTGACCCTGCCCAGGCAACCACAGGCCAGACTTGAATTCCATACATCTACAGCAGGCTAATTTTTCAGCTGATATCTTTGTATGGCCTGTGGATGATGTTATAAATATCCAACAGTCCCTGGCAGAAAAAAGTTTCCCCCACCCTGCCCTAAAGGCTGCTGGTGTTGACCATCTTTTCACTTGCTGTTTGGCCAGGAAAAGTCTCTTCCAACATACGGATATCAGAGAACAGGCCAGCTGATCTCCCACAGAAAATTCCAACCTTCATTTATAAAGTAGAGAAAACTAGACTCAGAAATTCAGGAATATCCTGCGACGCCCAGACATCAAACGATCGAGTTTGGCACTGTTCTAATAGAACCCAACCTACAGCCACAGATGCACACACCTCCTGTGACCTGATCTGGGGAGGCTGGAAACTAGATTTACTCAGCTTACAAATGCTCTGTGTAGCCTGGATCTTCACTGTCGTATTATTTAAAATGTTATCATGTTGAAAAAGAAGAAACAGTGGACACGAAGTCCCAAGTTTCAAGTGACTGTATTTAGATACAGGAAACAGTGAACGGTAGAATGAGGTCACGAGGCTGGGGGTACCTTAACCCAGCAGGACTGGCATCCTTACAGAAGATAAATGACTGAGCATATGCACGCAGAGGGAAGGCGGCCACAGCCAGCCAGAAGAAGCCTCTGCTGGAAGCTGGACTCTGCCAGACCTTGGCCTTGGCCTGTCCAGTCTCCAGGACTGCGAGAAAACAAGCCTAACTTGTTTAGGCCACACAGTCTGTGGTATATCTGCTCATGCAGACTAACACAGTCAGTGAAAAGGATTCAGAAGAATTATGACCTCATCTGCATCTATCTCAAAAATAAAAGGAAAAACCCAGCTGGTGTAAAGGAGTAAAAAATGGCACAAAATACTATTTTATAAAAAAAGCTAAAATGTGAAATAAAATTCAGGGTGAATTTAATCATTCTAATTTTAACTCAGGGACAAACAATTATATCAACAAAAGTTAAGGCCGGGTCTACAATTTATAAAACTGTTAATGTGACAAAACAGCCTAAGGGAATTTATTTAAAGTAATGCAAAAGCAGATCAAAATTGTCATACACTTCAAGTTTACAGTAATATTATTACCTACTGCTTCTTATTAGCTTTATCGTGGCAATAAGGAAGCAACAAGCAGCTACATAATACCAGCGACAATGCGGCCCAGGACCCTAACAGCTAACCACTGTCTGGGAGGCCGTTCCTCCACTGTCTCTGGACTTCAGCTTCTCCATCAAGTGGGTGTGTGTGGAAGCGGGGAGGGTGGCGAGCAGCGAGGACACCGAGGTCCCCGACTTGCTGATGTGGTGAGAACACTGGCAGCGGCAGCCATGCCTAGTGCCACTCAGTGCCACGCAGGCTGCAGCTGACACTTTACCCCCAAGTTGGGAATGGACACGCCTACCATCCCCAGTACCCTTCTCACACGGACGGTCCTTCTTAAAACGTCATCCACAACGTGGTGTCGTAAGAACCCTCATCTTCCTAGTAATGCACTGAAGAATACAATATTTTTCAAATGTACTTCTGCTCTTTTCAGGCTCTTAATATGAAATAAGGTTTCCCTGAAATAAAGTTTTGTGTATTGATTTTTTATCTTAATGTTACAAATAGTGAAATGAACAAATGCATTTCTACCATTTAAAAAACATGTATCCAGTAAGTATGCCTTGGAGTTGAGATAATCTATATCAATAAAACTCAGAATTTGTTAGCAATTCAGGTTACAGGATTGTAACACTATGACTTCCCACAGTGCTACCTGAGCAAGTGACCTTTCTCCAAGGGCTACCAGAGTTCTTCAGTGCAACATGTACTCCTTCAGGAACACACTGCTGACCACCTGCTATGCATCAGATGTTGTTCTAGACCCTCGGGAACAATGAGTGAACATGAAAAACATCCTTGCTCCGGTGGCGCTTAAGGAAACGGATTCAGGGACAGCTGCTCTTCTCTGTCTCGGAGCTCAGGGTCTGTGTGTTCAGGGATGAGTCTCAGAGTCTCAAAACTACACCTGATGGCTACTGGTGGAACTGTACATCCCATCTTGCCCAGATCCCTGGGTGCTCTGTCTGTGTGTGTCTCCACAGCTCACGAGCACCTAAGTAAACAGAGACAGCATCCATACAAAAATCAGACAAAGACATGGCAACATCAGAATGGCCCTGCCAAAAGAAAATGCGTGGCTGGCGTACGCGCTTACACACATACACACAGCAAACAAGACTGACAAACAGAACAAAGACCCTTTGTTCCACCTTCTATGCACTTCTCAGTCCTTGGAGAAGCAAAAGACCATTCCAGAATGGGTGCTCCAGCAGGAAGAACTGAGGTGGCTTCTGAAAACAATACTTTCATCAGAAAAAGAGCAAGAGGACCAAGCACAGCTGTGCTCAGATCATGACCTGAGTCGTCTCCGCAGGCAAAGCCAGGGAACTCCATCAATTAAAATGCAATGGGCAATGTGGATCCATAAAAAAGACATTTTCTATATCAAGAGTAAAATGACATTTTAAAACTCTAGGATTCAAATATGCAAAAGCTTAAAAGTACCTTCAAAATGTCAAGGAACAGTTCTGTCAGAAACAAAGTACATTCTCGAAAATGGGGTGAAATGGCAAAGCTTCTCTGGTCAGGAACCCCAACTGTGTGGCCCCCTTGAGCTCCCCTGGGTTCCCCCAGCCAGAACGCACTCCTACACCCCGTGAGAACCCATGCCCAGCTCACAGAGCCCTCCTCCTACCTGAAGCTTCATTTTCCCACAGGGACACATCAGCGAGTCCTCAGTGCCACTGGCCCAGGCCACACAGCTGGTGCTGCGTCTGCCCAGCAGCTGCCGCCCTGCAGCCGGCAGCAGCAGCACATGGTGGCCGCTGGACTTGCCAGGGCTTGCTGCAGCCCTCAGCGTAACCCTGCTGTGCTCACACTGGACAGACTCCTTCCTCCAGCTGATCTCCAAGGCATGCAGCCCTGAATGAATAATTCATGACAAGTCCATTCCAGCAAGCAATCTCCCTTCTGCCCTCTGGTCACCCCGCAGCCAAACGCAAGCACAGATTCTAAGCCCCGCCTGCTGGCAGCCAGCAAACAGCAGCAAATGCTGCTGGCTCTGTGCGCTCCTCCTGCACGAGAGCCGATCACCCACACTTCAGAGATTTTATTTTTTAATGCGGAGAAGGTAAATTTCTCTATGAAGCCTCCTTCCGTAGTGGGCTCTGACTGCAGGAACAGCACAAAGTGCTCGCTCTGCAATAAGCGAGGCAGTGTTTACACTCAGCAGAAGATGAGCGCTTGCAAACCAAAGAAAATCATCACAGGCTGGGGGAGGGGAGCTGAGTATCAGTGCCAGGAAACAGAGTGCTTCAAAGGGGGAATTTTCTTGGTCTCTGGCTATAAATAAATCTTTCATCTCATTGGTATTCTTCTAGGAAGCACATGAACATCCATTTCCCCAAATTTTTCAAGGCTTACACATTTCCAAAGGAGTGAATTCTGAAGCAGTCTACTTTGTGCAAGTCACACCTAATCTCCCGAGGAACTGGACCCCCAAGAGGGGGCACAGGTCCCCCGCCCCCGTGCCGGCTACACCTCTGGGAGGTTCAGCGGGCCGTGTGACCTAGGCGCTGCGTTCCTTCCTCATGCTTCTGCATCCACGGCTGGCATCGCCAGTGTTTCTACGTTGAAACCAAGGCCATGTGCAGTGCTCTGATGCCAATGCTCCATCCTATCAGATTCTGTCTCCAGCCTCACTCCCCAAGCTGTTTCCTGGCCCTGCCTCTATTAAAAGTAACTCACACAACTGAGGAAGGGGTGCAGCCAGCCCCACAGGGTCCTCGATCACAAGACTTCTGAGGTCATTGATCTCCTCTGTAGATACCATCTTGGTTTTTGGCCTTGTCTTGAAGGTTTTTCCAAGAATCCCAGGCTCGCAACAAGAAGTCACTGACTGAAGCCCACTTTGCCATCACCAAAATTCCCAAAAGAGCACAGTGTCACTGACAAATCAGTGGAGGCCCACGAGTACTGCAGCCCAACCAGGGACCTGCACACAAACAGAATACGCGCCTCTCAACCCCAATCTTCGAGACAAGACAGAGACAAGACTCACAAAATCAACCTTTTTCCAACCTGACCGGTGTCCCTCTGGGGCTGCATGTGAGCCGATGCCCAGAGTAGTCCAATGCAGCAGGTATGTGACCGTCGTGGGGGTGGCAGCAGTGAGAGCGCCACTATTCTGAGTGTGTAGTGTGCAAGAAAAGCAAGAGCACCTACACAAACACCACGTGACCATGCCTCCCCACCAGATAACCCCTGCCTGGTTCCCTTCACGGAGCCGGGCAGTGGAACCTCTTCCCATTGTGCCATCTCCCGTGTGTTCAGGCGTTAAGCCCCCAGTAAACCTCATCTGGGTTGCAAGTCAGCCTGTTCTCAAGTTCCACTGCAAGGGAGTCAAAAACCCTAGGGTGGGTATGCATCCAACCTCTACCCACAACCCCTGGAGGAGCCTGCGAATTAGGCGACAGCTGCCCAGCTCCTTGCTCTGCACTTCCCTTCTTCCAGCACCCCGATGTCCACTACGGAGATGCTGTGTGTCCGGTGAGCAGATGCAGGCTTGGGCAGGGGGTCTGGAACACTATATGTGACTTCATTTTTCAGCCACGAGTATTCTGTTCCCAGCTGTTTCGCATTTCCCGGCCAGTTCTGCAAACTGGTTTACCATGTGTCCCCCGACCCCGTATCTTCCCTTTTCACCTCACTCTATCACTTTATTGCACCGCTTCTGAGCAAACGCTTTATAAAACACAAGTTCTTAGGTAATTCCGCAATACTCAGGAAGTCTCCAGCCTGATTAGAGAGAATTTATTTCTTGCAGAAGAGCCTGCTCCCTTCTGCCACATGCTCTAGGCCTTTCTGTGTGTTCTGCTGTGTGTGGAGACCTCACCATGGCTTCCCACCGTGCTTCGCTGGGCGTCTTCAAGTCCAGGGAAGCCCTTCCCTGCCCAGCTGTGTGGATGAATGGGGCGGGGAGGCTCATGGGGTGTGGTGTCATTCAGAGGGAGTGATCTGAGAAGAAAGCCACATGTGTGTGGCAGGAAACCAAGGACTGCTGTCCCATCCCGAGTCGCCGTCTCACAGACACCCTTCTTAGGACAGCAAGCTCTGCTGGTGAGCTCTGCTGGTGTTTGCTGTTCTGAAAAGTCCTCTTTCTTCCACATCGTTTTTGCCTAGGGAACGAAGTATCACCCCTGTCATCCAATCACACTAATGCTGGGTTTGTGCCTTCCTTCTCAGATCACTCCCTCTGAATGACACCTTCACCCACTCCTAAGGGGGTTCAGTGCCTGTCTGTCCATCTCCAGCTTAGTCTCCGTCTAGATCTTCAGATACAACTGAATCCTGGATACCTCTAGCTGGCCCACCGCTATGGTCCGGCTGCTGAATGCCCCCAGAGGCCTGGGCCCCAGGAAGACACTGCTGGGAAGTAGGAACCTTTAGCAGGTAGGCTGCGTGGACCATCCTTAGGTCCCCTGGGGCAGGTGCTTCCCCCGAGACAGCTGCTATGAAAGCGTTAACTTGGTCCCCCACCCCGTCTCTCTGCTTCCTAGTGGGCCACGTGATCCTTTGTCTGTATATATGCCACCGTCTGCCAGGGCCACCTCCCAGAAACCTGTGCCACACTCTGTCTTCACTTGGAACCTCCAGAGCCATGAGAGTTAGAACTTTCTTTGCTCCACAAGTACCTTGCCAACAAATACAACCACATGGCCACAAGGACCTCAGACATGCCTGTCCCCCACCAGACTTCCCATCTGTCCCACGCACCCACCGTGCTCCCTTTATCCCCGTGAATGTGACCAAGCTGCACAGGCTCTGCAGAGCTTACCTACCTGGACTCTCACGAAACGTCAGTCACTGGCAGCATCCACCCTGCTTCCTGGCCTTCTCCTTGCCATCTGCCGCCTTCCCTCATCCCCAACACCACTTCCTTAGTTCAGGTCATTGTCACCCAACTGGCACAATCGCTTTTTAAGTGGTCTCGTTCCAAACTGCTCTCTCCAAACTGATTCTCTAATCACATGGTGACCTCACAGAAAGAGAGTTCCAACTGAGTGACTCCCCATTCCACCACCGTGGACTTCTTCCCACTGCACTCTACCTGCACGCTTAGATGCCAGACATGATGAGCTTTTGTTAATCCCTCGGAGACACCAGCACGTGCACCTGTCCTTCCTAAGAGTTTCTGCACTATGCTCGTCCCCCTGTCCTGAACACTAGCCCCTCTAGCTTCCCTTCACTCCTGCTTCTCAAAGACTCAGCTTTGCGATCTCTTCCTCCAGAAAACTTTCCCTGTGGTCACCAGACTAGGGCAAGGGCTCTTCCCTGGACCATCGCATCTGCCACACACAGCTCTTGGTCGACCTCCCCTGTCAGCTGGAAAGCAGGAGAAAGGAGGCTGAGCCGAGATCAACACACAGGATGCTATACTGGGCCCAGTTCTATGGCGTAGCAGGTATAGCCACCGCCTATGGCCCCAGCATCCCATATGGGTGCTGGTTCAAGTCCTATCTGCTCCATTTCCTATGCAGCTCCCTGCTAATGTGCCTGGAAAAGCAGTGGAAGATGACCAAAGTGCTTGGGCCCCTGCACCCATGTGGGAAACAGGGGAAAAAAAGCTCCTGGCTCCTGGCTTTGCATCAGCCCAGCTCTGGCCATTGTGGCCATCTGGGAGAGTGAACCAGCACATGGAAGATCTCTCTCTCTCTCTCCCTCTCTCTCTGTAACTCTGCCTTTCAAATAAATAAATAAATCTTAGAAAAAAAAAAAAGTTGCTATAGTGGTACAGGTGACAATGTCTGGGCTAGAGTGGCAGCAACGGGACTGACACAGAGCACATGGCCCGGGAACAGAATCGGGCAGCATGGAGTGCATCTCTGCATTACACCACGTTTATGCTCCTCCCCCAGCACAGCGTGTGCTATGGAATAGGTGCTTCATAAATACTGGTCCAAAGAAAGGATGAATTAAGGCATTAATACTCAGGGAGACAAACAGCACACTGGAGCTCAGGACAGACTTCAGTCCTGCTGGAGCGCAGACACAGGCAGAGGGAGTGGGGATGGGTGAGGCCACCAAGGAGGCACAGCTGGCTGACAAAGATACAGCCCAGTGGCGGCCTTGGCTCCCCTGCACCCAGCAAGTCAGTGAGGAGCATGGGTCTGGAGGTTCACTCTGCATGCTGAGCCCGCTATCAGCAAACCAGAGGCCCAGCAACTCCCTCTCTCTCTGCCTCACCCTAAGAAGTAAGACGGTATGCACCACACAGCCCTCGTGAGACGTGAATGACCTACGTGGGCTCAGGCTTGTGAAGCCCCACAGAGGAACAGGGCCCGCACAGGGCTCACAGATGTGTGCGAAGGAGAGAAGTCCTCAGCACAGGCTTCCCCTTAGATGCTACAAAAACAGGTACTCAAATATCTGACGGAATGCACATCTCCACTGACTACAGAGAGAGGGGCCCAGTGTGTGTGTTGCAAAGGTCAACAACATCCATGCTCAGGGTTTTATGAAATACACACACAATTCATAGTGCATCAGGGAAACCGGAACTTCAGAGTTGATCCAGGAAATAAAATACCCCAAGCCCATCTCCAAACAACACAGAGATCCTGGATGAAACATAATAGGATCATTTTTAATATACACCCAAGCTCAAAAGCAAGCAAGAGAACTCCTAGGTGCTAAGAGCTAGAAAAAAATGTTAAGCTAAAGAATTAAACAAGAGGTTATCACTAAATAGAGATTTTAACTATATGTTTACAGAGAAAATGAAACAGAAAATATAATTTAAGGAGAGTAAATGAAAAAAAAAAAGTTAAATAAAAACAGGACCGGTGCTGTGGCACAGTAGGTTAAGCCTCTGCCTGCGGCGCTGGCATTCCATATGAGCAGGGTTCCTGTCCCAGCTGCTCCTCTTGGGATCCAGCCCTCTGCTTATGGCCTGGGAAAGCAGTGGAAGACGGAAGAAGCCCCGGGCTCTTGGCTTCAGATCAGCCTGGATCCAGCTATTGTGGCCATTTGGGGAGTGAACAAACAGGTGGAAGACCTTTTTCTCTGTCTCTCTCTGTAACTCTGCCTCTCAAATAAATGAATAAATCTTTAAAAAAAAATTATGCAGACACTAAAATAAAAATCTCAGCCGCAGAACGAGACCCTAAAGAAAATGAAGGCGAAATCACTCAGGGCACAGCACACAGAACGGGAGAAAGGGGAATGAGGGAGAGGCCGTGTCTGGGGAAACAGTGGCCGAGACTTCCCAGCAGTGCAGGAGGGTGCACCCAGCTGAGGCTGCTGTCAAAGCATGCACGTTGGCTCTTGCCTCACGGTCTCCATGCTGGACTACAGGCTCCTCAAGGCCTACCCCGCTGTTAGTGTCTGCTTAGTGCTTCGATGAGTGAAGACAAGCGTGCGTGGCACATTGATCTGCATGCGGCAATATGGGAAAACATCACAGGAAGTCAGGTGACCACGGAGGAGGCACTTCTCCTTCCATTGACTTATTCTTGTGGAAAATTAAAGTACTACCTTGATAATGAGATCCTAAAAGGCACTATCACCTATTATAGGATGCTATAATTATCTTTAAGATTTACTGAACATTCTGCATTAAAAAACAAATTTGTCTTGTTTTCTTATTTTCAACAGAGTTACTGATAGCCACCCAGTTGTTTAGCTCATATATGACAGCTATAAGAGTAGTGACAGCTAGCAAATTATAATCATCCAGTCTATTTTTTATGTTCATATATTTAAAAGGCAGAAATAGAGCTCTTCCATCTGCTGGTTCACTCCCTGTTGTTGCTGCAATAGTCAAGGATGGGCCAAGCCAAAACCAGGACCCTGGACCTCACTGTGGATCTCCCACATGGGTTGGACCACAATCTGCTGCCTCCCAGGCACACAGTAGCAGGAAGTCAGAATCCAAAGTGAAGCAGGGACGCCAATGTCCAATGGAAACACTCCAATAGAGGATCTGCATCCCCGCTGGTCATTAACCAGTGCACCAAACACCAGATCCAGTCCTCAAGTCCTGCAGCGACACTGCCTTCACTCATTTTATACACAACACATACAACCAATGCAGATGCTCCATTTACTAGAGTCTTGGTTGCACCTCGGTTATGTGGCCTCTCATCTAGAAAATTCTCACTGGACCAACACTCACAGAGGCCAGTCCGATTTGTGTGTGCACTCTCCACGGACCCATGCTTACACTGGGAATGACAAAGCAGACTAACGAACACACCATCGCTCTCAACCAGTTATTATTTCTCCACAGGGACATTTAAAGTTCTCTTTATTTTTTAGTTATTTTCCTTTTATACTGTTTAATATCTTCCTTTTTTTTCTATTTATTTGAAAGGCAGAGGGACACAGAGAAGAGAGACTTCTATCTATTGGCGCTTTGAAAATAAACACTGTTAATTCTTAACTAAAATTATGTGCTATGCAAACTTACTCCTCCTGTCTAACTGAAACATTGCATCTATGGACCATTCTGCTAACGACCACCCCACTAACGCATGTTTATGAGTTCAGCTTTTTAAGATTCCATGCAGACATCAGATTTTATGTAAATTTTCTCTGTGCCTACCTTGTTTCACTTAACATACTAATGTCCTCTAGGTTCATCCCACTATCACAAGTAACAGAATTTCCTGATTTCTTCTGAAGCCTGAAGAATATTCCATTTTTAAACCTGTTCACCTGCTGATGGACACGCAGGCTGTCCCTGGCTACTGAGAATACTGCTCCAGTAAGCAAACCCAATGGCCTGACCACACCACCCAATCCTCTGCCTGCTACCTACAGGTCCCTTATTCCCTTCCTTTTTCTTCATTCTGCCTTTCAAATCTGCAGTCACATCTACACATACTTGACTGCCATTATTCCTGAATAGAGTGTGTCCACTTTAACTAGTGTACAGTTTATCTTTGACAAGACACAGAAAAGCAAGGCAAAACCATCCATTCCTGATCAAAACTCTCTGCAGACAAGTAATAGAATGGAAATGCCCTTAAACGGATGAAGGGCATTTACAAACAGCACCCAGCTAGCCTCACACTGAAAGCTGGAAGGGTGAATGCCTCCCACCCAAATCAGGAGCATCAAGGATGTCTGTTCTCACCACTCCCCTTCAATGTAACAACAGAAGCAGCAGGGAGAGAGGGAAGAGGAGGGGGACAGGGGCGTCCAGCTAGGAGAGGGAAGTGCACACTTAGCTTCATTTGCATATGCCAGGTTCACCCATGTAGTCATTTCGTAGTCCACCAGAGGACCACCACAATTCATAAGTGAGTCTGCCAAAACTTCAAGGCACTATATCAGTACACAAAAATCAATGTTATCTTTATGTACTAGCAACAAATGACAAAAAATTAAAATTTAAAAACAAGGGAATGGGCATTTTGCCTAGCAGTGCAGATTCTACAAGAATATGTTTGGGTTTAAATCTCACCTCCAGCTTAGGTGTTGATTCCACCTTCCTACTAATGCAGACCCCAGGAGGCAGAGAAGACCACCCAAGTAATTGGGTTCCTGTCATCCACGTGGGAGACCTTGATTGAGTTCCTGGCCCCCAGCTTTGGCTCAGCCCAGTCCAGGCCAGTGCAGGCAAGCCAATCAGTGGATGGGAGACCTCTGTGTGTGCTCTCTTAGGAATAACTGACAAAACGGGACATCTACAAACATTGCTGAGAAAAATGATAACTTAAAGAGGAGACCGTACCTTGCTCACAGGTCAAGACTCAACAGTGCTAAATGTCAACTCTCTTCCAAATGGAGACAGACATTCAATAACACCAATATAAAACCCAGTAGTGTTTTCTTCTTCTTTGCAGAAACTGACAATCTAATTCTTAAATATGGAAATGGGGAAAAAATGGGCAAAGTCAGTTTGAAGAAAAACATTATCTGATTTTCAAATATGTATTATAAAGCTCAAATAGTCACAACAGAGTGGTACTGGTGTTGGGAGGGAAAGAGATGAACCAAGAACAAAGAGAGCCCAGAAACACACAATAACATGTACAACTGATTTCATGTAAGACACTGGAGAAAAGACAGTCTATTCAACTGTTGCAGGGACAAGTGAATGTTCACATACAGGAATATCACATTCTTTGTCTCTCTTTGCCTTTAAAATAAAATGAAAATAAATAAAATTTTAATAAATAAGAGGACAGGAGTTGAGAGTTGGCATAGCAGTTAAGACGCCACCTGAGGAGCCGGCAGAGTGGCACAGGTTAATCTTCCACCTGCAGCGCCGGCATCCTATATGGGAGCTGGTTCTAGTCCCAGCTGCTCCTCTTCTGATCCACCTCTCTGCCATGGCCTGGGAAAGCAGCAGAAGATGGCCCAAGTCCTTGGGCCCCTGTACCCCTGTGGGAGACTTTGGATCCTGGCTTTGGATCAGCGCAGCTCCAACCGTCGCGGCCATCTAGGGAGTGAGCCAAAGGACAGAAGACCTTTCTCTCTGTCTCTCCCTGTCACTGTCTGTAACTCTACCTCTCAAATAAATAAAATCTTTAAAAAATAAAAAGAAAGGACGCCACCTGAAACACACAAACGCGTGCACATGCACACACACACACACACACACATGCCATGTTGGAGTGTCTGGTGAGAGTGCCAGCTTCTTCACTTCTCATCTAGTTTCATCCCAGTGTGCACCCTGGGAGGTAGCAGCTGATGACTCACATACTTGGGTCCCTATCACCCACTTGGGAGACACAAACTGAGTTCCAGGCTCCTGGTTTCAGCCTCGTCCAGTCCTGGCCGTTGTGAATATTTGGGGAGTGAACCAGCAAGAGGATGATATCTCCCTCTCTCTCTCTCCCTCCCTCCCTCCCTCTCTCTCTGTAGTACACTCTGCCTCCCAAATAGGTGAAAATCAACATTTAAAAATATTTATACATGTGTATACACAATGTTACTTTATATATACCTATACATCTTTCATAAAATCACACTACTACTTATTTCCCAAAGGGAACAGGAATACATGAGACTACATGAATGTTCACAGCGTCTGTATTTGTAAAAGCCAAAAACTGACACTTTTCTAGTCTCCATCAGTAGGAAAACTGATAACTGGTATTTCTGAACAACGAAAATGCTCAGAGCCGGCACCGTGGCTCAATAGGCTAATCCTCCACCTTGCGGCGCCAGCACACCGGGTTCTAGTCCCGGTCGGGGCGCCGGATTCTGTCCCGGTTGCCCCTCTTCTAGGCCAGCTCTCTGCTATGGCCAGGGAGTGCAGTGGAGGATGGCCCAGGTGCTTGGGCCCTGCACCCCATGGGAGACCAGGAAAAGCACCTGGATCCTGGCTCCTGCCATCAGATCAGCGCGGTGCGCCGGCTGCAGCGGCGGCCATTGGAGGGTGAACCAACGGCAAAGGAAGACCTTTCTCTCTGTCTCTCTCTCTCACTGTCCACTCTGTCAAAAAAAAAAAAAAAAATGCTCAGCAAGCAAATAGGCTAACTACAGATACAATGCCTTGGATGAATCTAGACAGAATTTAGCTGTATGAAAGAAGGCAGACCAAAAAAGGAGTACACAATATACGAGTCCATATACATGTAACTCTAGAAAATGCAAACCATTCTACAGGGAAAGAAAGCAGCTCAGTGGTTGTCTGAGAAAGGGAATGGAGGGGGCAGAAGAGAGGGATTACAGAGGAGTGTAAGGGAATTTGGAGGAGTGACGGATACATTCGTGATCTTGATGTAGAGATGGTTTCATGCATGTATATATGTCTGAAGTCATTCAACTGTACACTTTCAATGTACGTTCAAGAAAGCTGTTTAAAAAACAAACAAAAAACAATCTCAAAAAATGTCAAGGGAGCTATAGAACCACAGGGCCAAGAGCAAGTCCAGGTGAGACATTAATCTAAAAGCAATCAGGATGGCAACCGATAAATTATGAACCTCCTTAACACGTAGGAAGAGCGAAAATCAGCAGTGCAGAGCGAGCAAAACAGGACAAGTTAGAAAAGGACCCAGTTTTAGAACAAAGGAAATGAATTTGAGGAAATACAACAGCAAAACAATATGGAAATTGAACCTCTAACAGCAATGGCCCAGAGAGCCAGAGCAGAGCTCAGCATTAAAGGTAGAAGAAAGGGCTTCAGAACTGAAAGAAAGCCTGAAGGGCTCAAAAATCCCCCATGAGAACCAAAGAAAACCACCAAGAGCAGCAAAAACATTAATTACTCCTTAAACTGTAAGGAAGGGGGACAATTCCCCCAAGAAAACTAGAATTAAAGAATGCATTTCCTTTGAAATGATGTAAATAACCACCAAATCAGGTTTCTAAATGCAGACTAGAGCCAGATGGCAATAGATCAATATTTATAAGACTCTAAGAGAACAACAACAACAAGAAAAAACTCTTCAACAAACCTTCACCCAGCTCACAAGCAACAGGAACAGAAGTCCTTTCACGGGTCACAAAACACACCTCTCATCTCCAGACGTCCCCACACCACTGACCTGCATTCATTCCTTCACTCCTCAGTGCACTAAGTACTGTGCAAGAAGTCACCAGCTCTCCCAGAACTGTAGGTGCGGGGTCCTGCAACGGGTGCTAAAGACAGGTGTGCGTCTAAGCGCAGGTGAAACAGTGAAGAGCTAACAGGTGCACTGTCTGGTTGTGGGTAAAAGGCCACAGTCCCCTGTCTCGCAGGCTTCAGGGGAACAGTGCTGTTCCTGAAGTAATGCTTGGTTACGCCTTATCCCAGGCAAGTTTCCCCTCAGCATAGAAGGAAGGGCCACCTCTGCAAGGCTTCTCCTCCTCCCTGCTCCCTGCTCCAGAGCGCAGGAGAATCAGAAATCATACCAAATGATTTTGAGTTGAACGTGTGGCAGGGAAAGTGGATGAGGACAAATAGGTTCCAGTGGACAAAACAGACTTTCCAAACCCACCCTGATACCAGGCCTGAAACCCTGGGAACGTACAACCACACTTTCAGCACAGCACCAGCTGCTGCTGCAGCCCTCACGGGCCGGGGCCGTCCCTGGCCTGCCTGCCGCTGTACCACCTGCTGCCTCCCCTTGGCACCTGGACTCCCAGGGCGGTCAGCCGCCTCTGCCGGCTCAACTGCTCCCCTGTCTCCCCGATATACCAAATCAGAGTCCCAATTCTATGGGATTCTAATGCCCCATCAAAGAGATCAATTCAGTAAGCATTCATTGATACCTACTCACAACGAATTTACAGCAGGCTGTGTCTCAAAAACAATGCCCTTTCTTAACCTAAATCGTCCCTTTCTTTACTCCAAGTCTGCGTAGCTTCCTCACACACAGTTTACACACTGAATGTCTGCTCCCCCATCCCCCCTAACCCTGCCCCAGACCCTGTGGCTCTTGCTCTAATCCGCAGTGTGGTGGTATCTGAAGACAAGGCCTTGGGCAGGTAACAGGGTCCTGAAGGCGGGGCCCTCCTGATGGGATCAGTGCTCTCACGTGAGGACAAAAAGCCTGCTTCCTCTCTTGCCCTCATCGGGGGAGGACATGACAAGAAGGCAGCTGTTTACAAGTCAGGAAGCCAGAGCTCACCAGAATGCAACCCCACTGGCACCCGAACAGGACTTCCAGCCTCCAGAATTGCGAAAAGCAAACGTGTGTTGCTTAAGCCACCTGGTCTGTGCTATTCCATTACAGCAGCCAAAGCGGACTACTGCACATACCAGGAAATTCTGACCGTCCAGTTTCCAAACTCCACACCACAATGCACAGGTGACTGGCAGCCTCCACTTGCTACAAGAAAACTCCTTAGACTGAGCTGCTACCTTCTTATATTTGACAATCCATTGAGACTATGAAAGATTGCAAGAAAATACCTCTGGGGCCGGCACTGTGGTGCAGTGGGTAAAGCCACTACCTGTGACGCTGGCATCCCATATGGGCACTGGTTCCTGTCCCAGCTGCTCCACTTCCAATCCATCTCCCTGCTAATGGCCTGGGAAAAGCAGCAGCAGATGACCAAGTGCTTGAGTCTCTGCCCACCCACGTGAGAGACCCGGATGAAGCGCATGGCTCCTGGCTTTGGCCTTACTAAGCCCTGGCCATTATGGCCATTGGGAGAGTGAATCAGTGATAGAAGATCTCTCTCTCTCCTCTCTCTGTAACTTTGACTTTCAAATAAGAAAATTTAAATGAATCTTTCATCGATAGAATACAGAAAAGATACATGTTTTAAAGTATTCACCTATTCTCTCAAGTTGAAAACTCAAATACTGAAAATACTACATCCATAAGCCATCCACCCCACCCCCACTCTCAGTTGGCATTTCTATTAATGCTGACCACGACCCTCCCAAAACTCAGCAAAACAAAAAACATACTAGTTTCACAATGAAAAACAATAATTTAGAGACCACTTTTAATTTATGAGATGCCTCACTCTTGGTAATCCATGTACTTTATAAGGTATGACATAAAAGAATTCATTGTTTAAAATTCTCTATGGAGGCCAGCGCCGCGGCTCAACATGCTAATCCTCCGCCTAGTAGCGCCGGCACACCAGGTTCTAGTCCCAGTTGGGGCGCCGGATTCTGTCCCAGTTGCCCCTCTCCAGGCCAGCTCTCTGCTATGGCCAGGGAGTACAGTGGAGGATGTCCCAGGTCCTTGGGCCCTGCACCCACATAGGAGACCAGGAGAAGCACCTGGCTCCTGCCATCGGATCAGCGCAGTGCGCTGGCCACAGCACGCCGGCCACGGGGGCCATTGGAGGGTGAACCAGTGGCAAAGGAAGACCTTTCTCTGTCTCTCTCTCTCTCTCTCACTGTCCACTCTGTCTGTCAAAAAAAAAAATTCTCTATGGAATGGCCAGCACTGTGGCATAGCAGGTTAAGTCATCAACTTCAGTACCAGGATCCCATATGGGCGCAGGTTCGAGTCCTGGCTGCTCCACTTCCAAACTAGCTCCCAGCTAATGGCCTGGGAAAACAGCACAAGAAGGCCCAGGTGCTTGGGCCCTCCCAGCCACTTGTAGACCCAGAAGGAGCTCCTAGCTCCTGGCTTCAGCCCAGCCCAGCTCCAGCCTTAGCAGCCATTTGGGGAGTGAACCAGCAGATGGAAGACCTCTCTCTCTCTCTCTGTCTCTCCTTCTCTCTGTAACTCTGCCTTTCAAATAAAACAAATATTTTTTTAAAAATTTTCTATGGATAATGGAAGGAATGATGTTTCAATTTCAAACAAGACTTAATTTTAGATTTAGCAAGGATTCTGTACAGTCTTGGGCAAATACTAAGTTTAAACATAAAGCAGAAATGTTGTAACAGCTCACGAGCAAATATTTGCTCTGAGCAAATGTTTTACTCTGGACAGGTAAAGCAGACAGCCGGTAGGCAGCCCCTGACTCCTCCTTGTTGCTGTCCACCTGCAGTCATCCCGGCCAGTGGGTTAATAAGCCAAGCACCTCTCTGTCCTCATTAGTCCTATCCTAGACAAGGTCACCATCACCTTTTCCCCAGCCAAGGACGTACAGGGGTTGGCCTCTGGGCCAAATCTAGCAAGTCACCTGCTTTTGTAAGTGGAATTTTAAAGGAACACAGTTATGTTAGAGATGATACATTGTCTTTTGGGGTATTTTCACACAACAACAGCACAGCTGAAGAGCAGTGACTGGCCCACAAAATCTCAAATATTTTTTATTATCTGTCCCTCTACAGAAAAAGTTTGCCAAATCTGGATTGAGTAAGCTATCAAGTCTAACTAGTTTCCCCAGCATTCATTTAATTCAATTACCAAATGGCAGCCTCAGCGGCTGTCTTGAGAACAAAAACATGGGGCTGGCACTGTGGCCAGCAGGTTAAGAAGCCACCTGCAGTGCCGGCATCCCATGTGGGCGCTGGTTCAAATCCTGGCTGTTCCACTTCCAATCCAGCTTCCCGCTAATGCACCTGGGAATGCAGCAGAAGATGGCCCAAGTGCTTGGGTCCCTGCATCCACGTGGGAGACCCAGATGGCACCTCCCGGGCTCTTGGCTTCAGCCTGGCCCAGCCCAGGCTATAACTTGGGGAGCAAATCAGAGGATGAAAGATCTCTCTCTTTCCCTCTCTCTTTCTCTATATGCCTTTCAAAAAGATAAACAACATGTCGGCCGGTGCCGTGGCTCAATAGACTAATCCTCCACCTGCAGCGCCAGCACACCGGGTTCTAGCCCTGGCCGGGGCGCCAGATTCTATCCCGGTTGCTCCTCTTCCAGTCCAGCTCTCTGCTGTGGCCCAGGAGGGCAGTGGAGGATGGCCCAAGTGCTTGGGCCCTGCACCCACATGGGAGACCAGGAGAAGCACCTGACTCCTGGCTTCAGATCAGCGCGGTGCGCCAGCCATAGCGGCCATTGCGGGGTAAACCAACAGAAAAAAAGGAAGACCTTTCTCTCTGTCTCTCTCACTGTCCACTCTGCCTGTCAAAAAAAATAAATAAATAAGACAAAGATCTGACCATTCACTGTTGTGCAAAAAACAACAATCTAAATTCCTTAAGATACCTTCCTGCCAACTGTCCAACCTCCTCTGATGCCACTACCCAGTGGGAACTTATGTTGGAGTTTTTCTCTCAATCTCTTCAAGCACACCTTGCTCAACCCTCTAGGTCTTCAGCATGTACTTCTCCCACCTGGGACACTATTTCTGGTCACCATTCCAGTCCTCCACACAAATGCCATTTTCTCCAGAAAGCCTTTCCTGACCCACCGGGGTGGAAACAGGTGGTCCTGGACTTCCTCCATCCCGGGTCCTATTAGACTTTTCACATGTATTAAACTGTCAAGGCAGACTGCAAGCCACACAGGGGCAGAGACAGGCTTTGTGGTATTAATTATGGAAGCTCTCACATCAAGCAAAGCACTCCTACATTTTTGTTCAAATAAATTTATCTTTTGTATCATGTTCTGAGAATCCAAAGAATTTTCTCAGTGATTTACCAGAAATAATCAGGCCAGGCTAATCAACAAGGAACCACTTAGAAGTGGTCTAAGTTTACATTGTATCTATAAACACAGAAACCTACAAGAACACAATTCCTTCTGAGCACAACTGTTTGTGCACTTACAAGAACATTACCAGCAAACTCCCGTGTCATTCTAGACCATACCCAGTGCAAACATAATAACAAGTAAACTGAAGGTGGTATTCCCCTTACCGGTTCTTCCCTCTCCTTGTCTTTGGCCTTACTTCTGCAGACGCGAGCAGAGGCGACATCTTGGGGGACGGCCGAGAACGGGCGCAGTGGCATGCTCATCCCAGCCTCCGAGCTGGTGGTCTTCTTCAAGGAAGAGAGTCTCCACTGGCAGCGTCATTTTGGGCCATGGACTTCAAGCTGCAAGAGTGATGGGAAAGAGACAGAACTAAGCTAAGACGCCCTTGAAACTTCCAAGATCGCAAGGCTAGTATTTTACATTACATTCATTTGATATTTCAGTGATTTACAAAGACATTAATGCCTGATCTCCAAAAAAAAATGATAGAAAACAAACACCTAGAGAAAAAAATCGTTACGTTTCTCTCTTACAGCAAGATGGGAACACCTGAAAGAGGCTGGTGACCAGGTATATGTATAATCAGAGCTCAATTTTCCACTGGTTGCTTGGGTTCAAAACACAGCAGTGTCACCATTTATTCTAAGAATGTTTCTTACATAGCTTTTCATCATCAAGTATCCATCAGTCCTTGAGTGCACATAATGGTAAGATAAGAGGTTAAGTAGTCTAAAACAAATTCAAGGTCTCTATGATCCATACTTAACCTTCCAAAAGTCTGTTGGTAAACTTTTTCTGCCAAGTGCAAGACATATTTCAAACACCATAGGCCAAATCTGTTCCAGCTATTCAACTCTGCCCTCATAGCACAAAAGCAGCCATGATAACACATGAATGAATGAGAGTGGTTATGTTCCAATAAAACTTTATTTAAAAAGCAGGTGGCAGGCTAGATGTGACACACAGACCAGCAGCTTGCCAAACACGCTCTAAAGGGTTTTGCTGGAAAGACGCTGGTCATCTCCTGAGAACCATGAAAAAGGAAAGAACCATGTTCGTATAAGCTGCCTTCAGTGATTTCTGCCAGCCCTGCCCTGTTTCTGGCTTTTTCTATGTTCCCCAAAGTACCTAGTAACTGAGTGTATGTGTGCGCATTCCCTTTCTTCTGGCTGCCCCCACTGAAGTCTCTCAAACTCAGGACAGAAATCCAATTAAACACAGATCATCTGTATGGTTTAATGCAGCAATGTTTCATGCTGCTTAGATTTTCACAGTAGCTAGAAGCTTTTTATTTCTAAAAAATTAATCCCTAATGTGGGGATTTCCATTTATTAACCACAAACTGGGGGGTGAGGCAACAGGGAGAGAACAACAGGGCCTGGCCGCCCTAAGGTCGTATGTGACAGGCAAAACTCCGCTCTGGACCAAAGGCCAGTGTTCACGAGGCTGGGCCACCTCTGACAGTGCCACTAACCACGCAGAAAAGCACCAGGATTCACAGAATGGATTCATTCACACAGCTCTTGAATCAATACGCAAGGGCAAGGAACAAGAAGCTGGAAGATCAACACACACAGGGTAAGAAAGTGAGCTAGAAGAATGTTGTTTTTAAAACAGAGTCGGTGATGTTAGCATCTAGATACCACATATCACCTACTCCAGTTCCGGCTTTGGTGAGCCTGGCACAAGCAGGGGCGCCATGCCCTACAAACATTCTGAACGTCTGTGTTCAGCGCATCACAGGAGACAAGAGGTGTGTGCTCTCTGCTCGGCTTCCTTACACTCTTCGGGAGATCACAATAGTAGTAAGCGGGTTTTTCTTTTTGAGTATTTCTTTCTTTCTTTTTTTTTTTTTTATAGGCAGAGTGGACAGTGAGAGAGAGAGAAAGAGAGAGAGAAAGGTCTTCTTTTGCCGTTGGTTTACCCTCCAATGGCCACCGTGGCCGGCGCACTACGGCTGGCGCACCGCACTGATCCGAAGCCAGGAGCTTCTCCTGGTCTCCCATGGGGTGCAGGGCCCAAGTACTTGGGCCATCCTCCACTGCACTCCCTGGCCACAGCAGAGGGCTGGCCTGGAAGAGGGGCAACCGGGACAGAATCCGGCTCCCCGACCGGGACTAGAACCCGGTGTGCTGGTGCCACAGGCAGAGGATTAGCCTATTGAGCCGCGGCACCAGCCCGATAAGCAGGTTTTTCATCACTGGTGCTTTCAAGTCCTGTCACATATGACACTTCCCAGGGCCTCTGGGAATGCTAAGTCTAACTGGCCCCGCCCAGAGCCCTCCCCACTTCCACCTCAATAACTGCCCACCGCAGCACTTCTGATATAACCATCAATACACCACTGGCACATGCGCACTACCAGCCTGGGAAAGACCACATACACCACAGAGACACAAATGCAAGAGGGATTTCATTTTTTTGCAGCTGCTTTTCTGACTTGCACTCCCACCTCCAGACAACAGACCTGCAGGTTTGCCTGAGGCAATCTCTCTCCTAAGCCACACATACTTAGGCTAAGTGTAAGTTTACAAGAAAATCACAAAGCAGACCATGCCACTTTTTATGTGAATGCTGATATTAAAAGCTTACCCACAGTTTGTTTTTTTTTTTTTTCAAAATTTCCAGAAATGTATTTTACATCAATTCATGGCATCCTTAATGAAGGACAACTGTTAAACCTCTGCACTAACCAGATATGAGGATTTCAATTCCACTAACGCTAACTTGCAAAATACAGCACACCTAAAACAAACATCCCTGTGTAGAACCAGGCTGCCAATACTGGTTGTCTAAGAGTTGAAAAGGGATATCCCATGTTCATGGATCAGAATTTAATCCTGCTAAGATGTCAATTCTCCCCAATCTGATCTAAAGAGTCAAACCTACTACTAAACAAAATGTGAGCTTAGCAGTAGAAGTTTGACAAGCTGGTCCTAAACTGCACTCAGAAACTCAAGGGACTCAGAGTTGCTAAAAACAACCTTGAAAAGAACAAAATAGGAGGACTCACACTTCCGAATTTCAAAACCTACCACAAAGGGACAGTAATCAAGACAATGTGGTACTGGAGTAAGGATAAATACATAAAGCAGTGGGATAGAACTCAGAGTCCACTGTATCTATGGTCAACTGATTCTCAACAAGGGTGCCAAGAATATTCTTTTCAACACAGTGCTGAAATGACTGGGTAGTCACATACAAAACAATGACCTTGGTTCTGGTACAAAGAAAAAAAGAGACAAACTGCATATCAAAATAAAAACATTTGAGCTTCGAAGGATACTATCAGGAAAGCGAAAAGATAACCCACAGATTATAAGAAAATGTAAGTTTACAAGAAAATCATAAAGCAAGTCCTAATAAAGGACTTGCATCTAGAATATATAAAGAACTCTTACAAATCAATAAAAAGAAATAACCCAATGAAAAATGGGTTATTCAATATCATGAGCCAAAACTCTTACAAATCAATAAAAAGAAATAATCCAATGAAAAATGGGTTATTCAATATCATAAGCCAAAACCAAAACCATGAGATATCACTTTAATTATATCCACAATTAAGCACAAATAAGGGACAAGTATTGTATTAAGCTGTCAATTGGGAGGACTGCATCCCATATCAGACTGTCTGGGTTCAAGGTCTTCCTCCACTTCCAATACTGCTTCCTGCTAATGTGCACCCTGGGAGGGAAGCTCGAGTACTTGGTTCCCTACCACCTATGCAAAAGACTTGGTGGATTCCCGGCTCCTGGCTTTGGCCTGGTCTAGCCCTGGCTACTGCAGTGTTGCAGGCATTTGGGGAAGAAGTGAACCAATAGAGGAAAGCTCGCTCTCTCTCTCTCTCTCTCTCTCTCTCCCTCTGTGCCCCCTCCCTGTGTGTCTAGGTGTATATGAGACTTTGCCTTTCACATAAATAAAAATAAATTAAATTTTAATAAATAAAGTATCGGCAAGCCTGCAGTGAAACTGACTGCCCTCACGCACTACTGGTAGGGAGGTATGCAGTTAATTTGGAAAACAAATTTGACTTTTCCTCAAACTGTTAAAGATGCCAACCACATGACCCAGCAATTTCATGCCTAAGGGTAGACACACAATAGGAATGAAAACATCTGCTCGCACAAAATCTTGCACATGAGTGTTTATATCACATTATTCATAATATGCAAAAAATGGAAACAACCCAAATGCCAATTAACTGAAAAATGAAACTTTGTATATCCATTCAATGGAATAATATTCAGCAATAAAAAGAAATGAAGCACTGGTAGAAGCTACAATACAGATGAACCTTGGAAAACATTATGTTATACGAAGAAGTCAGTCACAAAAGATCAAACAGGATCACAATTGTATGGAATGTCCAGAGTAGGTAAATAAGCAGAGACAGAAGGTAGATCAGTGGTTGCCAAGGAATGGGCGGGGGGAAGAGTAAAAGGAGGAGCTGATGATGAGAGGGTTTCTAGAGTAACAAAAATGTTCTGAAATTGATAATGGTAATGGTTGTGCAACTCTTAAATACATGAAAAGTTATAGTATTATACACTTTAAATCAGTGATTTATAATGGACATAAACTACAAGTGTCTTTCAATAAAGCGATTTTTTAAAAAGATACAAAAATAAGGGCCGGCGCTGTGGCATAGTGGGTAAACTTGCCACCTGCAGTGCCAGCATCCCATTTGGGCACCGGTTTGAGTCCCAGCTGCTATACTTCCCATCTAGCTCTCTGCTATGGCCTGGGAAAACAGTGGAAGATGGCCCAAGGCCTTGGGCCCCTGTGCTGGCGTGGGAGACCTGGAAGGAGCTCCTGGTTCCTGGCTTCAGAACAGTCTAGCTCCGACTGTTGCAGCCTTTTGGGGAGTAAACCAGTGGACTAAAGTCTCTCTCTCTCTCTCTCCTCTCTGCCTCTGCCTCTCTGTAACTCTTTCAAAAAATAAATCTTTAAAAAAAGATATAAAAATGAAGTGAACTATAACAGAAAAAAGTTTTGTTTTTCCTGTGCTGTCCTTCATGTGATTTACCCAGATGGCACAGAGAAGGCTGCCGTCACCCATTCTCACTCCTCCAGTTTTGAGAAAGGTAACCAAAGAGTACAAAACCAGCAATGAGAGGCTAAGGTTCAAGCCCCCCTCTAACTGCTGTTGGGCAAACTGGTGAATTTCCTAGCTCTTGCTTCCTAAACCCTTGTGTGTAAAGGAGAAGGGCAAGCATCTCTTCCCAGTTCACAGGCGAGCCTGGAGCCTCCGGGCTCATCCCACCAGCACATCTGCCAAGGGGTTTTCCAGGCCTTCGCAGCAATTCTTCTCTCTGCACCACAACAGCCCGTTCTTTGCTTTGTCTTTCTGACCCTCTGTGCCTAACACAAGATTCACAGGAGGGAGACCTCAAACCCTGCGTCTATTTGGGACCTCCAGGCAGTGTGGGGGGAGGCGAGACAGACAATGCTGTCCCTATATGAGGAGTGGAGGGAAGGCCCAATCCTGAAGACAACTGCCTGGCTTAGCAATTAAACTCTTCTGTGTGCGTTCCAGATGGCCAAGACAAACCAAGGATTCTGCCCATCCCAGCAACAATGGTGTGGACAAGCACACATAACAAAGTGGGAGGCAGGAGAGGACAAAGATGCCAGTCTCGGCCTCCCGGGAGGGGTCCGACCGCCCCCTGCACCACAGTTTACAGGGTGGCAGGCTCCAGCTGCACCTGCTGCCCTCCACACTGTGCACTGTTGAATCTTAATGTCCTGACTGGCACTGTCAGAAAAACAACTTGAAGTCACAGAACAAGTGAAAAGGCTGTGCACAGCAGCTGACACAAACAGAAACAGAAAAGGCAGTAAGAGGACCAGGCTCTGTGAATCCCAGCAGTGAACAATCAAGGCCACACCTGACCCAGCGCGTATGGAGGGGCAGACAGACCTTCTGGGGAGAGGGACTTACATAACCTAGTGAGGGATCTAAGCCGGCCCCTGGTTTTCTGGCTGTATATTCACAAGACAGGGATACAGAGAAGAGCAGCAGGGGGAAGACACAATGAGCTGCACATCCCTGTGAAAAGCCATGGCCAGTTCCTACGGCACCCAGGGAGTCACCAGCACATCATGACACCTGAGCATAGGAGAACAGAACTTGTTCTCCAAGGAGAACTGCGGAATCAGGCATTTATGTCATTAGGTGCTATGAACAAATGAAAAAATCCAACATCAGTCCAAAATTTTAAAACCTTTTAGAAAGTAGCAATGGAGAATCCCTAAAATGAAAAAAGCAAAATCTCAAACCAAAATTTAATATAGAAATATTGCCATAACTCTTTAGGGGCACTCTAACCAAACTAAGAAGCAAAATAAGCACTATCGATTCATTTATTTTTTTTTTTTTACTTGAGAGAGAGAAAGAGATACCATCACTGGTTCATTCCCCAAATGCCCAGGAACCAGGAACTCAATCCGGGTCTCCCATGTAAGTAGCAGAGACTCAACCATGTGAGCTATCACCTGCAGTCTCCCAGGGGACACATTAGCAGCAAGCTAAAATTGAAAGTATAGCCAGGACTCAAAACCAGGTACTCTTATAAGGTCTGTGGGTGTCCAAAGCAGGGTCTCAACTGCTGTGCCAATCCCTAGCACTGCTATTTTTAATGTATAGTTAGATTTTTCTGGCAATGTTAGGCTGGGTGAACTGTGGTACTAACTGAATCAAGGCAGTATTATGTGATCATTACAAGCAACAGACACCATGGCATTATAAAAGCAATGATAAAATGACACTCACGCAGTGACAGCCATGTGAGTAAACACAGAAGTGAAGTCACAATACTGCTAACAGCATTTTAACGATGTGGCAACAGAAATGATTTTTTTCCTTTATCTATTTTCCAAATCTTTAGTAATGCTATATCAGCTTGATAGTTTCACAGTATAAAGCGTTGAAGTCATGCCACAAAGGTCAGCCACAGTCAGACTTTTATGTCATCAGTGAACCAAAGCCCCCATGGAAGGGCTCATGTTCTGTGAGGAAGGCATTTCTGACCACCTTGCAGGAGGCAAGCCTAATCTCTCCACTGAAATAAAGTAGGAGGACACATTCTCACACAGATGAATGGCCCACTAAGCTCAACATACAGGATATTTTAAAAACTTTATGGAAAAATGGAATTAAATGGTAAATACATTCTGGTGCAAAAAATACTTTGAAATCTATGCATCATTCTTCATAATACATACTTTCCAGAAACCAATGGAAAACCCCTCACATGCATGGATTTCAAAATGTTTTACACCAAAATAAGCTTATCTTTTAACTCCATTTTCCACTAACTCTTTGAAGTTCTCTCGTATACACATTATTACAAAAATCTTAAGACACTAAAAATTATGAAAATCCTTTAAAAAAATTTTCCCAGCTTGGGGAGGGGTGATGGTGCTATATTGCAAAGAAAAATAAATCCAAATGATATTAGGCCTCTTAACAGCACCCACTGGATCCAAAGTTTTTCAAAATTCTTAAAGAATATTTCAACATGGAATTCTACATCCAGCCAAACTATCAAACAAAGGAGAACAGAGAATAATAATGTAGGTTGGGGCATGAGAGTCAGCAAATATACCTCTAATACATTTCCAACAACAACTCAACCTTTCCTTATTTATTTTCCTTAATTCCTGTTTAAAGGAAACACCTGGTAGATACATTCTATGCCAAAATAAGAAACTAAGTCAAGAAAGAGAAAAAACCAAGACCAGTCACCCCAACTTCAGAAAGGCCCAGAGGGTATCAGCCCCAAACAGAGCAGGCACATGGGATACTTCCAGGGGCAGGTCTCCAGGTTACAAGTCCCAACAGAGAAGACAGTGACAGATAATGTCATGGGTACCAAGAGAACTAAGGGTATGAAAAATAAAAATATGAAGCAATTATTAACAAATTATAAAAGAGGGGAAAAGCCATCATTTGCCTCTGAAATATCCGTATTTCAAGCCTGACAGCAATGTGAACAACATATGACATACGCAGCACTGTAACCATAGAAGATCGGGTACACGCTTATCACTGGAGAACACGGAGGCAGCCATCAGAACAAACAGCTGGGGTTACTGGCAGCTGTGCCGAGCAACAGGACAGGGACAAGGCAGGAGCAAAGACGACTGCTTTGCACTTCAGGATCTCCAGTGCTACAATCTCCTGACCACAGTTTCAAAACTCCGCACAAAACAACCAACCAACCCACCCCTCCTTACTGATTTAACAATAAGACTTAAACTTGAGGTCCACATTGTGGCACAGGGGGTTAAGCCACCACCTGAGACACCGGCATCCCATATGGGAGGTGTGGTTTGAGTCCCAGCTGCTCCACTTCCCATCCAGCTCCCTGCTAATGTGCCTGGGCCCCTGCCACCAATGTGAGAGATCGGGATGAAGCTCCCGGTTCCTGGCTTTAGCCAGGCCCAGCCCTGGCTGTGGTAGCAATTTGGGGAACAAACCAGTAGATGGAAGAGCTCTCTGTTGCTCTGCCTCTCAAGTAAACAATTAAATAAATATTTAAAAAAAAAAAAAAAAAAAAAAGGTCTGCTCGTCCATGAACTTTTGGGACCAAAATGTGACCTGAAGTGACAGGAAGCTACTCACAGACTCCACCTGTGCTATTTCAGGGTAAATATTACACTGCAATGCAGAAACAGTAATGTGTTGGATCAGGGCACGCTACCCCAAGCGTCAACAGGGTTATTCAATAATGGGATTATTACTGTTAACTGAAGAAAATGAGTGCCTGTTAAAGATTTTGTAGATTAACAAAAAGAAGTCAGAGGGAGCCAACTCAGAACTGTAAGGTGACTACCTAATGATTTGCCCTTGTTTGACGAGAAGAATGAACAGGAACTTTTTTACAATGGAGAAGGACTAGCTGGTAAGCTTTCCCAGGTGTTTTTCTGCTCAAACTTTGGCTAAATTTCCCAAAACGCTTTCATAATAAGCAGGATTTTTTTTTTAACATTTATGTATTTACTTGAAAGACAGAGTTACAGAGAGAGAGAAACAGAGACAGATTTTCCATCCATTGGTTCACTCCCCAAATTGGTTCACTCAACAGCCAGGGTGGGCCAGGCCAAAGCTAGACGCCTGGAACTCCTTCTGGGTATCCCATCTGGGTACAAGGGCCCAAACACTTGGCCCATCTTTTGCTGCTTTCCCAGGCATATTAGCAGGGAGCTGGATCAGAAGTGGAGCCCTGTTTGTGCTAGGGCACAAAATAGCACCCATATGGGATGCCAGCGATGCAGATATTATTTATTTAGTTATAGGGAGAGAAGGAGACAGAGAAGAAGAGATGTTCCATTGGCTGGTTCACTCCCCCAAATGACTACAATGGCTGGGGCTGGGCCAGGGTAAAGCCAGGAGCCAGGAGCTTCTTCCAGGTCTTCCTCGTGGGGGCAAGGGCCCCAAGACTTAGGCCATCTTCTGCTGCTTTCCCAGGCCATCAGCAGGTAGCCTGGTTAGAAGTGGAGCACCAAGGACTCAAACTAGTGCCCACACAGGATGCCGGCACTGCAGATGACGGCTTAACCCACTGTGCCATACAGGTGACATCTTAACCTGCAGCACCATAATGCTGGCCCCACAAAACTACTGATTTCTTTGGAGCATTGTCCCCAGGAACTTTTCCTAATGCATCAATGAAATTTTACCATTTTTCTACACTTCACACTGGTTTTTGTTCTAGCTTCAATTTCAGCAGAATTCACATTGCTCTGATAGAAGCTCTTGTCAGACTGAGGTTTCATCCTTAGTGTCTCAAATCAGATTGTGCGCAGACGTGTTATAACAGGTAAGAATTAATTTGGGTGCAAAACATATTTTGCAATCGTGTGTACTTTTTCATAAAGGGCATGCTCCATGGACTTTTTTTTTTTTTTTTTTTTGACAGGCAGAGTGGATAGTGAGAAAGAGAGACAGAGAGAAAGGTCTTCCTTTTGCCATTGGGTCACCCTCCAATGGCCGCCGCGGCCCGTGCGCTGCGGCTGGTGCACCACCGCGCTGATCCGATGGCAGGAGCCAGGTACTTCTCCTGGTCTCCCATGGGGTGCAGGGCCCAAGTACTTGGGCCATCCTCCACTGCACTCCCTGGCCACAGCAGAGGGCTGGCCTGGAAGAGGGGCAACCGGGACAGAATCTGGCGCCCCGACCGGGACTAGAACCCGGTGTGACAGCGCCGCAAGGCAGAGGATTAGCCTAGTGAGCCGCGGCGCCAGCCTCTCCATGGACTTTTTGAAGAGCACTCAGACACTATTCCATACCTGCAATGCTCTTCCTTCCCCCAGTGATGTGATTAACTCGTGCAAACACCTGAGCATCCCCTGGAAGGAAGTTCCACATTACAGAGCTCTACAGCATCAAGGAAGAACCTCTACTTCATTAACTACCAGAATTGTTCTTCTTCAGTAACTACTGGAATCTTATTTACTGGGTTCTTTAATTAATGACTTTCTTCCCAGTGGGCTGGAAGATACCCACAGGCAGAGATCATATCTCATTCTGCTCACCTCTGGAGCGTTCTCTAGCTAGCCCAATGCCTATCACAAAAGACCCATTCAATGAAGGCTAGCTAGAGCCACCACTCTGGGTCAGCAGTCAGAACTGACCAGGAATTTCATTTGTAACTCAAACCTATTCATCAACACTGCTCACTATCTCAATCACTGATCAAGTATCCTTTCAAAAACATCAAGAAAAATTCAGTTCATTTCAACTGGGAAGAAATCACTGATCTTTAAATACCTGGGGCAGACTGACCACATCAGACCTAGTTTAGAACTGTAATGGAATTTAAATACAGTGAAATATGATTTAAGTATCTCTAAAAATAACTCTAAAAGGCCACAATTGTAAGCTGTTAAGAATTACTAATAAAAGCTCATTTGAGACAGAAAAATCTACATCTCATAAGTTACAAATGAGAAATTTCAACCTTTGAGTAAACTCACTGCAAGATAGGCAGCAAGTCACCAATGTCACATCCACAAGGTCAAAGAAGTGTACAAGCGTTCTATGCACATCCAGTATCATCTCAAAGCCTTATTCCTATGCCCTCTACTCACTCAGCCAGGCTCCTGCACCAGAACCTACCAGCTGGGCCACCAGAGCACTGGGTAATGAAGCACAAACCATAAGGTGTGAAGATTACCCTGTTCCTGCCCACCATCGCAACAAAGACCAAAAGTTCTGAGAAATCTCAGGGAAGATGACAGGCTAACTCAGTCTCCAAACGCTACCCACCAAAAAAATCTGAAACAAAGCTTTGTTATTTAGGCTTGCTCTGTCTTAACTTCAAAAGTGGTAAGTTACTTAAAGGTAGCAAAATGAATTTAAAAATTTAATGCAAAAATGATGTAGTAACTACCAGAAAATATAGACACAATTACCAAAAGTAAAGACATCATAAAACACACAAGAATATCCCAAAGACTAAAGTTTACTCAGAAACGAAGACTAGAGTATATTAGTTCTTAAATCTTCTAGAATAACAGCATTACAAAAGGTAATAAAGGGTAAAGTCAATATCAAATAAGGTAATAAAACGGGCAATGAAGATGGGTGCAAAATGAAATCCAAAGCATAAATGGTCTGACAGATGATAAAGAGAACTGAAAAACCTAATAAATGCCACCCCTGAATAATGGTGCTCAAGGGAAAAACAAGAAAAAAGCACCACAACCATAAGTACTTTATAGCAAATCTCATTTGGCTGTCCTAGTGCAAGGAGTTAAACTTTTACCCCACCTCACACATGGCCTAGAGAACTGGACTCAACTTGCCCCCAGTTTCATACCTCTATTCAAGAAATCTTAGCTGCTGCTATCCCAGAGATGCTGAAATGTGAACAAATGTGCAAACAGAATACTGTAAGAAGTAATAATACATAAGCACAGCAGCATCTGGCAGCTTATAAGGTACACCTAAAATATGTAGCATCTGACTTTGGCTTATGTTTTTATCTCACTGTGGCACTGCTACACAAAGGACAAAAATAAAATGTGTGAGGGTGCTGGCTTTGTTGGTAGGTATCACAATCACCATGGATACAGAAAATATATTTAACACTTTGAGTTCACATGCAAATCTGTATCACAAGCCACAGAAAGGAAGCCCAGGGGTGGTATTCAGGGGTGCTTTTTAGCTCAGCTGTTTACACCTGGTTGGGACATCTGCATCCCTCATCAGAGTAACAGGGTTCACTAACTGGCTTCAGCTCCCGACTCTGGCTTCTTGCTAATGAAGATCCTGGGAGGCAGTAGTGATGGCTCATGCAATCATGTTCCTGAGTTCCTGACTCCCAGCTTCAGCCATCCCAACTGTTGCAGGCATTTGAGGAGTGGGCCAGCAGATGCAAGCGCCCCCCCCCCCTTCAAATAATTAAATGAACTTTTAAAGGGGGGAGCCTTTAAGGGCTCATAGCCTACATTCTTTCATCCTTTTAAACTACCCCAGTAGACTGTGCGAGGGGCAAGCTCAAAGAAGAGAGGCACAGTGGATGTCAGGCATGCTGACCATAGCTGGCCAGGGGAAGGTCACATAACTGGTCCCTAAGGACACTGGATAGAGCCTAATGCTGCAACTCCTGTCCAGATGCAGGTGCTTGGCCAGGAGAGAGCAGGGGTGCAGGTGAAGGCCAGGCTGTGAGGAACACTGGAAGAGGTAGACACAGAGTAAAGCTGATTACCTTACATAATGTGTGTGGCCTCATCTGGCCAGTTGAAGGCCTTAATTTAAAACTGAATTTCGCCAGAAGAAGAGGGAATCCTGAGATGAGTCTGCCTTTGGTCTTGAACTCCAGAATGAACTCTTCCCTGGCCCTCAGGCCTGCCAGCCTGCTCTGCAAATCTGGGTATTTGTGAGCCTGTACAATCACATGAGCTAACCCACTTTAAAGAAACTGAAACTGGAAAACATACAAGTTCCCGTATAAGAATAAAAAAAACCACAGAATTCCAGCTGGTGGATCCATACTCAAAGAAGAGATTCCTACCGTGGGTCAAAAGACTGTCCTCCTGCATCTGCCACTACTCATGAAACAATCCATTAGTAGAGATAACCACATACCTGAATGCTTCCTTAAGATGTTCTATTTAAAATTGAAATCCTCTTGTAGAGTAGCAAAAATTAAATGTGTGTGTGCAACGTAGTCACTGCAGCATTATTTGTAATGGCCAGAGACTAAAAAGACAACTCAAATATAAATTTAAAAGACTGGTTGAATAAACTACTCACACAAGGGATATAGCTGGGGAAAAAAAGGCATGAAGACTTTACATACTTAGAAAAGTGATCATGAGGAAACAATAGGAAGACAAAAAAGTAATAAGAAAATACATGTACCAGAGCTGCCATTGCAGCATAGCAGGTTAAGCCAACGGTTGTGACGCCAACATCTCACGTAAGAACGCTAACTGCAGTGCTGGGTGCTGTTTCTTTTTTTTTCTTTCTTTCTTTCTTTCTTTCTTTTTTTTTTTTTTTTTTTTTTTTTTTGACAGGCAGTGTTAGACAGTGAGAGAGAGAGACAAAGGTCTTCCTTCCGTTGGTTCACCCCCAAAATGGCCGCTAAGGCTGGCGCGCTGCACCAATCCAAAGCCAGGAGCCAACCGCTTCTTGCTGGTCTCCCATGAGGGAGCAGGCCCAAACACTCGGGCCATCCTCCACTGCCCTCCCAGGCCACAGCAGAGAGCTGGACTGGAAGAGGAGCAAGCAGGACAGAATCCAGCGCCCGTATGGGATGCCGGCCCTGCAGGCAGAGGACTAGCCAAGTGAGCCACGGCGCCGGCTCTGGGTGCTGTTTCTGACCCAGCTGCCTGCTAATATACCTGGGAAAGCCCTGAGACCAACTGTGAAACCAGGATGGAGTTTCTGGTTCCTGGTTTTGTTCTCACCCAGCCCCAGCTACTGCAGGCAGGCTCTCGCGCTCGCGCTCTCTCTCTCTCTCTCTCTCTCTCTCAGCAGGTAAAATAAATCTTGAGAGACAGAAAGCACAGCAAGACAAAGGTTATGGCTCAGTGGGTTAAGCAGCCACTTGGGACCACCTGTGTCTCATACTGGTCTAACAAGTTCCAGCTGCTCCCCATCTAATCCAGCTCCCTGCTAACATGCTTGGGAAAGCAGCAGATGATGGCCCAGTGACTCAGCCCCGGCACCCATGTAAGATACCCAGAGGGAGTTCTTGGGTCCAACCTGGCCCAGCCCAGGCTGCTGTAGCCATTTGCAGACTGCATCTGCAGATGAAAAATCTCTCCCTCTTTCTCTGTTCCTTCTGCCCCATCTCCCCTCTCAAATAAATAAGTCGATCTTTAAACAAATTAGTTTTTTTTTTTTTTTTAAGAAAATGTACCTGGACGGCTACCATTCACCTAAGATAGAGTTGGGAGGCAGAAACAAAACTAGACATGTACATGCCCATGCATGCACACTTGTGTTCTAAATGCAACAAGGGGAGGGGAACAGAGAGGAAGAGGTAGGGATCAAAGCTCGACTTTTCTGATTCCGTCTTGCTGAACAGCTGGCCCTAGAACCAAGCACATGTTTTCCTTTTTTTAATCAAGGGGAAGGTGTTTGATGCAGTAGTTAAGACACTAATGAGGATGTGGAAATCCCATACTGGAGTGCCTGAGTTCAAATCCTAGCTCTGCTTCAGATCCAGCTTTTTTTTTTTTTTTTTTTTTTTTTTTTTTTTTTTTTTTATTTTTGACAGGCAGAGTGGACAGTGAGAGAGAGAGACAGAGAGAGAAAGGTCTTCCTTTGCCGCTGGTTCACCCTCCAATGGCCGCCGCTGCAGCCGGCGCACCGCGCTGATCCTGGCAGGAGCCAGGAGCCAGGTGCTTTTCCTGGTCTCCCATGGGGTGCAGGGCCCAAGCACCTGGGCCATCCTCCACTGCACTCCCTGGCCATAGCAGAGAGCTGGCCTGGAAGAGGGGCAACCGGGACAGAATCCGGCGCCCCAACCGGGACTAGAACCCGGTGTGCCGGCGCCGCAAGGTGGAGGATTAGCCTATTGAGCCACGGCGCCGGCCAGATCCAGCTTCTTGCTAATGAGCATCCCAGAAGGCAGCAGATGATGGCCCAAGAACCTGGCATCCCTGTCAGCCACGGGTGAGACCCAGAGGCAGTTCCAGGCTTCTGACACTTTCCTAGACCATCCCCAGCTGTTGCAGGCATGCGGGGAGAGAACCAGCAGATGCACACACTCTGTGTCTCTGCCTTTCAAATAAGTATAAACATTTCACAAATTTAAAATCCTTTTAAAAAATAAAATTTTAACTTCTAAAATTCAAAAGCAAAATGAATAAAATCTCAGGACTGGCACTGCGGTATAGTGGGTTAAGCCAGCTTCAACAGCAGCATCCCAAAAGGCACTGGTTGTGTCCTGGCTGCTTCACTTCTGATCCAGCTCCCTGCTAATGGCCTGGGAAAGCAGCAAAGACGGCTTAAGTGCTTGGGCCCATGAACCCACGTGGGAGACTCAGGTGAAAATTCCTGGTTCCTGGCTTCAGCCCAACCCAGCCGAACCCTGGCCATCGCAACCATCTGGGGAATGAACCTGCAGCTGGAAGAACTCTCTTTCTGTCTCTTCTCCCCCCACCCCCAACTCTGCCTTTCAAATAAATAAATAAATCTTAAAATGCTAAATATGCATCGAATTGGTGATGTAACCACAAAAAGATAATTATTTCAAAGGAATGATTAAAACAATTTTACCAAATATCCCTGGAAGACTCTATCCCAACATTAAAAAGAACTGGGAGAATGCTTTTAATAAAAAAAAAATAGGAATCAGATTTTCAGCATGCAATACAAACATAAACTCACAGAATTCAATATAATCCTTCATTCCTAAATTTGCACTGGAAAAATCAGTATGAAACTCATGACATATTTTCTTTCTCTCTTAATTTTTATTTATTTATTTTCATTATACTTGAAAGGCAAAAAGAGATCTTCCATTTGTTGGTTTGCTCTCCAAATGCCCAGTGGGGCTAGTCCAGGCCAAACTAGGAGGCCAAAATTCAACCCGGGGGTGGCAGGGATCCAGGTACTCAAGCCATCACCTGCTGCCTCCCAGGGACTCAAACCCAGGCACTCTCGCATGTGACATGGGCATACCAAATGGCATCTCTTACTCATTTGGCCAAACACCTGCCCCAGGATTTTCTCTTAAAAATGCCAACAACAACGCATTCCCTGGCTCTGCCTGCTGAAACAACCTTTTAGCACAGCCATCCTACAGTTCCCAGACCGGGGTCCCAGACTGGGCTCTCTGAATACAATTTCCCACCAACAGGAGCCAGGGCTGCTGGGAGAAAGCGCTGCTTACAGAGCATAGGTTGGAAATCTCAAGGAACCTGAGAATAAGACACTATCTGGGACATTCATATTAAAAAGATTGGAAGGGGCCGGTGCTGTGGCGCAGAGGGTAAAGCTGCCACCTGCAGCGCCGGCATCCCAAATGGGCGCCGGTTCTAGTCCCAGCTGCTCCACTTCCAATCCAGCTCTCTTTTGTGGCCTGAGAAAGCAGTGGAAGATGGCCCAAGTCCTTGGGCCCCTGCACCCGCATGGGAGACCTGGAGGAAGCTCCTGGCTCCTGGTTTCGGATCCGCGCAGCTCTGGCCATTGCAGCCAGTTGGGGAGTGAACCATCGGATGGAGGACCTCTTTCTCTCTCTCTGCCTCTCCTCTCTCTGTGTAACTCTTTAAAATAAATAAATCTTTAGGAAAAAAAAAAAAAAGATCTGAAGATGCTGCCAGTGGCCAAAGGGATAATTTGATCTTCAGTGAGAATACCTGCAACATGGACTTAAGAAATCACCAAATACATTACAAGGTCATTTGTTCACAATATATTTTTTTAAATGAAGAGAAAATCACTGGCCATCTTTTTTTTTAACCTATCATCTTACTAACTGCTTTTTTTTAAAGATTTTATCTATTTATTTGAGAAGTAGAGTTACAGTGAGAGGGAGAGACAGAGAGAAAGGTCTTCCATCTATTGGTTCACTCCCCAAATGGCCACAATGGCCGGAGCTGCGCCAATCTGAAGCCAGGAGCCAGGAGCTTCCTCCTAGTCTCCCACATGGGTGCAGGGGCCCAAGGACTTGGGCCATCTTCTACTGCTTTCCCAGGCCACAGCAGAGAGCTGGATTGGAAGAGGAACAACCAGGACTAGAACCGGCACCCATATGGGAGGACTAACCTACTGTACCACAGTGCCAGCCCCATCACTGACCATCTTTGGAGATGTGAAGAACTCGCCAAGAGTTACCAATAAATTTCTAAGTAACCAGATAATTTGTCAGAAGAAACTTCTCCACAAAAGGATTCCAGCTAGTATGTGAAGAAGGAATAATTAAATTTAGGATGATAGCGCTATAGAAACGACTGGATTCACCAACCAACCTAGGCTAATTCTAAGTGGTTAACAACCACCACACAGAAGAAACAACCACACGTTATGTGCTGTTAGATACACAGACTATGCTCCATGAAATATGCTAACAAAAATGAACCAAAGGCAGTTCCAACCTCCAAGTCTAAAATTCCATGTACGGGGACAAAGGAACACCTGTCAGACGACACCACCAGATACGGTTCCCAAGAGTGACAGAACACATCCACACAAGCTCCGTGACGCGATTTCCTCCGGGAGTGCGTTTTATTAACAGGGAAAATAAGCGAAAAGGTGAGTCCACGGGTTAGAAAATACTAAAGAAAGCCTCTCTACTGAATGGAATGTGTGAACCTTAGATGCTGATTGCAGCGAATCAACCACACCAAAAAGTATGAAGTAACTCCGGGGTGGCAGCAGTACCATGGTTAGTTCTAAGAAAACAGCCTTTGTCTTTCGGTGTGAAGAACTTAGAGGAATGGATGTAGCAAGAATGTGTTGCAAAAATGCCGTGGGAGAGACGCAGGGAAGCAGCAGGCTATGCGTGTATGTGGCTAGCATAGCACACAGCAGTTCACTGTACTACTCCACTTTCATGGATGTTTGAAATTCTCCTTGATGAATGTTGACAATGTGATGAATGTCCATCCGTCTGCTTAAAGTTAGTAACAACATATCCACGGTATACATGATTTTCCAGGATTTTCTGCGTTCTGATAAAAGGGTTGGGATGGTTCTTTCAGCCTAAGTGACAAAACTTGAGGGACTTCATCCCCTCTGCTCTGCAAAGCCCTCCAAAGACCTCACATGCTGATCCAGTTGGTAATGAAGCATAGGTAAATGGAACCAAGAACACACACAGTTTAAACACACACACACACTCTACACATTAACTTTTAAATCAATATTCCACAGAAGATGCTTATTTTTTTCTTGAGGTAAAAAAAACACCTAATATGGGGCCAGTGCTGTGGTGTACCAGGTAAAGCCACCACCTACAGTGGGCAAAGGACCTCCTCACTGAACAAAGGCTGGAATGTGGCTTCAGGGTCACTCTAAATGGGCGTGGAGGCCGGGGCAGGAATGCAGCCTGCAGCACCCTATAGAAGCAGACCCTTCCTGGCTACATTCCTCAGATCCCCCACAACCTGAGACCAAGTACCCAAGGGAGCACTGTGCCAGGCCTCAGTCAACAGACTTGTAGCAAATATGCCTATGCAGTCCTGCAAAAAGTAAGACTTAGCTATAAACTCAGTTTATAACCTATGCTGTTATAGCCTAGCATAATATGTTAAAAGAAAACTTTAAAAGACAGATTTATTTATTTACCAGAAGAGTTGCAGAGGGAAAGGGAAAGACAAAGATGTCTTCCACCCACTGGTTCACTCCCCAAATGGCTACAACAGCCCAGGTTGGGCCAGATCGAAGCTAGGAGCTCCACCTAGGTCTCCCACACAGGTGGCAGGGGCCCAAGCACTTGGGCCATCTTCTGCTGCTTTCCCAGGCCATAGCAGAGAGCTGGATCGGAAGTGGAACAGCCAGTCTCAAACCACCGCCCATGTGGGATGCCGATGCTTTAGGCCAGGGCATTAACTCACTGCACCACAGCGCCAGCACTTGGGCCATCTTCCACTGCTTTCCCAGGCTGGTAGGGAGCTGAATGAGAAGTGCAGCAGCAGGACTCAAACTGCCATTTATATGGGATGCAGGTGCTGCACATGGCAGCTGAACCTAACGCTGCATCACAATGCCAGCCCTTCACTGCCACTTTTCTGCTCACTACTCTAACTCCAATTAACTCTGGTATCAGAGGAACCCTGAGCCAATCATTCCTTTTTCAAAACCACTTTCATACAGCTCCGCTGTTGGAAAGCACAACTCCCTGCCTGGGCCTGCACTAGGACCACTCCAGCAGAGATGGAGGTTTTGCGTGGAACTCATGATATTGGCACAGGAAGGGGAGGGGAAGGGTTGGAGAAGCCAGAGTCCAGGTTTAATTCAAAAAAGCCACAGAGCAGGAGATCAAAGTACTGGTCTGGAGGACACCATGTCCATAACTCCACCTGCCCCACTACCCTGCCTAAAGTGAGGGAGCTGTAAAATGAGTTAAAAATACACTTCTCAGAAAGGCGCAGTAAAACAAGGAAAATTCCGAAGGAATCAGCACTACAGAGAACAGTGGCTTTCAGCCTCCGGACGGAGAGCAGCACGCCAGCCAGTGACCTTCCTGGGGGCCAAGGCCGTGACAGTACCCTGTGGACGCACAGACGTTTGCACTGACCACAGTGGCTACACTGCCGGAGCTGAGCACAGCAATGGCCATTCTCGGCTCTGCTGTGTGCAAACACACGCAGGCCCCAATGTTTACAGCACATTCAACTATTAACAGTGCGGCTGGAGAACACTCAGAGAACATGCAGGTACATCACAAGAGAACTTTCACTTTTTCTATGGTAAATGATTTTTTTATTACTAGTTTCTTTTTAAATGCTTTTTAAAAATTTATTTGAAAGGCAGACAGACAAAGCAAGAGACACACAGTGATCTTCAATTCAGTGATTTGCTCCTCAGATGCCTCCAACAGTCAGGACTGGACCACACCAGAGCCAGGAGCCAGGAACTAAGTCTGGTCTCCCACGTGGGCCACACCTGCTGCCTCACAGGGTGCACACCAGCAGGAAGCTAGACTCGTAAGCACAGCAAGGATGGGAACAAAAGGACTCAAATATGGAGCACAGGCATCCAAAAGGCATCTTAAGCGCTGTGGTAAATGCCCACCCCCGATTTTTTTTTCTACAATTACATAGTATCACAAACAAAACTTCTATTTTAAAGTAAAACACAGCAATGCCTGAAGGGAAGAAATATGTAGTAAAATCAGTGAAAAGTAATATTGAATTTACAGTAAATCCCTATTTGTGCATTGGTAATTCTTGCCTTTTTAAATTAAATATTCTGTGCAAATGTATCTTAGAAAAGGTGGGGTTTCATATATAACCATTGTGGCAATTTCAATTACTCAAGAAGAATATAAATTGTAGGGAGCCAGCATGTAGCCTGGCAGTCTTAACTCGCCCACACTCCACATCAGAGTGCTGGGGTTCACTCTCAGCTGCAGTTTCTTGCTGACACACGCCCTGGGAAGCAGCAGTGATGGCTCCAGTAAGAGGGTCCCTCCCACTCACATGGGAGACCTGGACTGAGCTACTAGTTTCCGGCTCTGGCCAGAGCGCAGTCTTGGCCGCCGCCACAGGCATTTGGGGAGGGAATCGGTGCATGAGGTGTCTGTCTGTCTGTCTGTCTCTCGCTCTCTCTCCCTGCCCTCACAAACAATAAATAATTTAAAAATAGAAAAAATAGAGATAATAGAGATTTTAAGAAAGGAATGAATAGTTTTATCCTGGTCCCAACCATCTGGCAACCAGCAGATGGTGAACACAGTATAAGCTCCACAGGCCATGGGAGGCAGCGCAGGGCAGGGGATGGGGTCTGAGGGCTGGGTTCACCTCTACCACTCCACCACCAGTGAGCGTGCCCAGGAGGAACAGGCAAAGCTGTCGCCGTGCTACAGGCTAGCTCCATGCACCTTACACATACATGTAACTAAATCAGCCCTCACCACCACAGGACGCAACCAGCTTATCCCTGGGGCAACTCTGGCACGCTCAGGGTTCTGCAGCTGATGAGGGTCAGACCAGATGGCCAGCGGAAGCCCACCCCCAGAACCTGTGCTCCAAACCACAAGCTGTGGAGGCTGACTTGGGCCTTAGTTTCCTCATGCAGCTCTTAGTGTCTTTCAACTAAGAGCTCTAAAAAAGAAGGGAGAGGGCCGGCACTGAGGCACAGCAGGTTAAGCCACCACCTCCAGCGCCGGCATCCCATATGGGCGCCAGTTTGAGTCCTGGCTGCTCCAATTGTGATCCAGCGCCCCAGTAATGGACCTGAGGGAGCTGTGGAAGATGGCCCAAGTACTTAGGGCCCTGTACCCACATGAGAGACCTGGAAAAAGCCCCTGGCTCCATTTGGGGAGTGAACCTGTGGATGGAAGACCTCTGTCTCTGTCTCTCTCCCTCTTTCTCTCTGTAACTCTACCTTTCAATTAAATCTTCAAAAAGAAAGAAAGAAGGCCAAAACAAACGGTGGAAAGTGCCTTTGCAAACTCTATGATGGTAAACAGATGATAGACATCTACCATCTACAAACATGCTAAGATTTTTGCATTTACTGTACATTATGGAACACAATGTAATGAACTTGGAGGAAACAAAATGGTCCTAAAAGTCATTTCTTCTATTACTGACTCCTATGGTTTTCTTATGGACATTGACATTTCAATAAACTTGAACATTAACTGAGACTGAAGCCTCCATAAATATGATGGCACACATGCATTTCCTTCTTGGCTAGAATCCCAGAAACAGCAAAAAAAAAAAAAAAAATCTAGTGTACATTAGACTCATAATGGCTTTCAAGCAAGAATAAGCAGTGTAGAAATTTTTAATTCACCCAACTTATTCCTGCAATAAGGCCTTTAGTTGTCAAGGTTAGAAAGCTTTTACTTCTAGATCCTTCCTGTCTCCAGAAAGAAGTTTTGAACAGCTTAGATGCATACGTGCCGTGCATGTTGCCCTGGCACCCAGCCAAGGGAGGCGCCTCTGCAATCAAGTCTGACCACAGGCTCCCTCCTTCCCGAAACACACAGACAGGCACCTGCCCGAGGATGGCCAATCGCTGGCCGGGGAGAGACAGGTTAGGTAGCCGTCGGGTGGGACGGAGACACGCTGGGCCAGGATCCACCCTGGGAATCAAGCATTCAAAGGGACGTGAAGCTCAAAGGAGGATCTTCAAAGACACACAGGCAAGGCCAAGGTCAGAGGGAGGCGAGAGCCGGAAAGGACAGTGTGAAATAGAGGACACAACGAGAGGATGAGGAAGGCTCTGGCCTCCAGAGAAAACTGCAACAGATGCCAAGAGAAACTGCAGACACACAGCTTTCAGCAGCATGTACAGCTGCTCCCTAGAACTGGGTCAGCACCTGACAGCCATTCAGTGACAGTTTGTGTCTTGAAAATAAAGTTTTCTTCAATAACCCTAAAGTGAACTGTTCTTAAAAAGCATCACTTAAGAGGCAGAAGTTTGGTGCCGCAGTAAGGGATGTTTTAAAACAGACGAAACCCCATGGAAAAGGAGAAAGAGAAAACACGAGCAGTCACACTGTGAGAAAGCTGGGCAGTGAGGAGCAGGGTGGAGAATGCCGACTCGCTTATCACACCCCACAGTGATAACTTGAACGCTGGCAGAGGGGAAGCCAGAAGGCAGCGAACTTACATGGAAGAACTCCTGCAGAGGTCTCAGAGCTGCGGGGTGTTAAAGCAACCAGGAATCAGGAAGATGACTGTCTGTTGATCAACAAGCGTCTGGATCTCCTTAGTCACATACAAAATGCCTGTGCTCAGCCCTGAATGTCTGCGACACGGCTGATGTCGGCTGGGACACACGTGCTCCTACTCCCCAGCAGAACCTGTATCCAGTCTCTGGAGCAAAGTCTCTTTAACCGAGTTCCTTTGGGGTGTTACAGATTATATATGAAAACGAAAACATAAAAAATATGGGGCCAGCCACCTGCAACTTCAGCATCTAGTTGCTCCACTTCTGATCCAGCTCTGGCTAATGCACCCCGGAAAACAGCAGGTGATAGCCCAACTGCTCGGACCCCTGCCACCCACGTGGGAAACCCAAATGGAGTTTCAGGCTCCTGGCTTTGGCCTGACCCAGTCCTGGCCATTATGGCCATTTGGAAAGGGAACCAGCGGATGGAAGATCTCTTTGTGCGTCTTCCTCTCTTTCTGTAATTCTGCCCTCATAAATAAATATTCCAAAAATAAATTAAAAAAAAAAAAGATGGTGCTCCAAGCTCCTGGCTTCAGCCCAGCCCTGCCCTGACTGTTACAGGTATTTGGGGAGGGAACCAGCAAACAGAACATCCCTATCTCCTTCTCTCTCTTTCTCTCCCCGCCTCCTCCCGCTCTTCCTTACTTCCTCGAACTCTGCCTTTCAAATAAGTAAAGCTTTAAATATATATATAAACTCACAATAAAGAAATCAGCATATACAGAGAGATAACTCTCTATGAATGAGTCAATGGTAAGAACACACACTTCTGTGATGACCCTTACTTCACATTATGTAATTATCAAATGCAGAATAGTTAAAAACTACATAGAAAGTACTTAAATGGTGGGGGTGGGTGGATAATTTGACAGAGTGGTTAAGATGCCTGCATCCCACATCACAGTGCCTGGGTTCAAGTCTCAACTACACTGGCAATTCCAGCTTCCTGTTGAAGTGCACCCTGGGTCACTGCCACCCATGTGGAAGACCCAGCTCCTGGATTCAGCCTGGCCCAGTCCCAGCTGTCATGTGCATTTAAGAAGTAAACCAGCTGATAAGGAATTTTTTTCTGTCTCTTTCTCCCTCTTCCCCACTCCTCAGTTTGTCTCTCTGCATTTCAAAAAATAATTAAAATTTTTAAAAACCAATACTGTTTTTAAATAAAGAAAAATTGTATAAAGAAAATACTCGGCATTAAGAAATGAAAATTACACTGTTCACCAATAGCCAAAATAAGGAATTAACCAAGCTCCCCATCATCAGATGACTGGATAAAGTAAATGTCATATACATATAGCATGGAATATTATTCAGCTATAAAAAAATAAAATTCTACCATTTTCATCAAAATGGATGCAACTGGAGAACATCATAGT